>NC_064626.1:592947866-593249428 GCF_023864275.1 Schistocerca cancellata
GGGCAAGAGGCTGCATGATGCGCAACTCCACTCCCGACATTCATGGCAAGATCCATCTTTGCAACCATAACACCATGCAGCGCAGTACAGATGGGTCCTACAACATTCCGAACAGACCGCTCAGATTGGCATCATGTTCTCTTCAACAATAAGTGTCGCATACACCTTCAATCGGATAATCGACGGAGACGTGATTGGAGGCAACCCAGTCAGGCTGAACGCCTTAGACACAATGTCCAGTGAATGCAGCAATGTGGAGGTACCCGGCTGTTTTGGGGTTGCATTAGGTGGGACCGACGTACGCCACTGGTAGTCATGGAAGGTGCTGTAATGTCTGTACGATACGTGAATGCCATCCTCCAACCGATGGTGCAACCATGTCGGCAGCATATTGGCGAGGCATTCGTCTTCATGGACGACAATTCGCGCCGCCATCGTGCACATCTTGTGCATGACTTCCTCCAGGATAACGACATTGCTCGACTAGAGGGCCAGCATGTTCTCCAGACATGTACCCTATCGAACACGCAAGAGACAGATTGAAAGGGGCTGTTTATGGACGACGTGACCCACCAACCACTCTGAGGAATTCACACCGAACCGTCATTTAGGAGTGGGACAATCTGGACCAACAGTGCCTTGATGAACTTGCGGATAGTATGCCATGACGAATACAGTCTTGCATCAATGCAAGAGGATGTGCTGCTGGGTATTAGAGGTACCGGTGTGTACAGCAATCTGGGCCACCACCTTTGAAGGTCTTGCTGTATGGTGGAACAATATGCAATGTTGTGCAGTTTTCATGAGCAATAAAAAGAGCGGAAATGATGTGAGAGAGGACAAATTACTCTCTCACATATTTTTCGCATATGGAAAACTATTGAAGATTTCATTACAACCTGACGCACCTTGAGTAAGACCCTAGAAAGTTAACGGCCTGAGCAGATGTTGATGGAGCGTCGTAGGGCGCTAAGAGCATGAGGTATTTTTATGATTATTAGCACTCCAAGAACCATGGACCTTGCCGATGGTGGGGAGGCTTGCGCGCCTCAGCGATACAGATAGCCTTAGCGTAGATGCAACCACAACGGAGGGGTATCTGTTGAGAGGCCAGACAAACGTGTGGTTCCTGAAGAGGCGCAGCAGCCTTTTCAGTAGTTGCAGGGGCAACAGTCTGGATGATTGACTGATCTGGCCTTGTAACACTGGCCATAATGACCTTGCTGTGCTGGTACTGCGAACGGCTGAAGGCAAGGGGAAACTACAGCCGTAATTTTTCCCGAGCGCATGCAGCTTTACTGTGTGGTTTAATGATGATGGCGTCCTCTTGGGTAAAATATCCCGGAGGTAAAATAGTCCCCCATTCGGATCTCCGGGCGGGGACTACTCAGGAGGACGTCGTTATCAGGAGAAAGAAAACTGGCGTTCTACGGATCGGAGCGTGGAATGTCAGATCCCTTAATCGAGCAGGTAGGTTAGAAAATGTAAAAAGGGAAATGGATAGGTTAAAGTTAGATATAGTGGGAATTAGTGAAGTTCGGTGGCAGGAGGAACAAGACTTTTGGTCAGGCGAATACAGGGTTATAAATACAAAATCAAAAAGGGGTTATACAGGAGTCGGTTTAATAATGAATAAAAAAATAGGAGTGAGGGTAAACTACTACAAACAGCATAGTGAACTAGCTCTGCAGATGACGAAGAAATTGACGAAATGTATGATGAAATAAAAGAAATTATTCAGATAGTGAAGGGAGATGAAAATTTAATAGTCATGGGTGACTGTAATTCCGTAGAAGGAAAAGGGAGAGAAGGAAACGTAGTAGGTGAATATGGATTGGGACTGAGAAATGAAAGAGGAAGCCGCCTGGTAGAATTTTGCACAGAGCACAACTTAATCATTGCTAACACTTGGTTCAAGAATCATAAAAGTCGGTTGTATACATGGAAGAAGCCTGGAGATACTGAAAGAGGTTTAGGAACCAGGTTTTAAATTGTAAGACATTTCCAGGGGCAGATGTGGAGTTTGACCACAATCTATCGGTTATGAACTGTGGATTAAAACTGAAGAAACTGCAAAAAGGTGGGAAATTAAGGAGATGGGACCTGGATAAACTGACTAAACCAGAGGTTGTACAGAGTTTCAGGGAGAGCATAAGGGAACAATTGACACGAATGGGGGAAGGAAATACAGTAGAAGAAGAATGGGTAGCTTTGAGGATGAAGTAGTGAAGGCAGCAGAGGATCAAATAGGTAAAAAGACGAGGGCTGGTAGAAATCCTTGTGTAACAGAAGAAATACTGAATTTAATTGATGAAAGGAGAAAATATAAAAATGCAGTAAATGAAGCAGACAAAAAGGAATACAAACGTCTCAAAAAGGAGATCGACAAGAAGTGCAAAATGGTTAAGCAGGGATGGCTAGAGGACAAATGTAAGGATGTAGAGGCTTATCTCACTAGGGGTAAGATAGATACTGCCTACAGGAAAATTAAAGAGACCTTTGGAGAAAAGAGAACCACTTGTAAGAATATCAAGAGCTCAGATGGAAACACAGTTCTAACCAAAGAAGGGAAAGCAGAAAGGTGGAAGGAGTATATAGAGGGTCTATATAAGGGTGATGTACTTGAGGACAATATTATGGAAATGGAAGAGGAGGTAGATGAAGATGAAATGGGAGATATGATACTGCGTGAAGAGTTTGACAGAGCACTGAAAGACCTGAGTCGAAACAAGGCCCCGGGAGTAGACAACATTCCATGAGAACTGCTGACGACCTTGGGAGAGCCAGTGCTGACAAAACTCTACCATCTGGTGAGCAAGCTGTATGAGACAGGCGAAATACCATCAGACTTCAAGAAGAGTATACTAAGTCCAATCTCAATGAAAGTAGGTGCTGACAGATGTGAAAATTACCGAACTATTAGTTTAATAAGTCGCAGCTGGAAAATACTAACGCGAATTCTTTACAGACGAATGGAAAAACTGGTAGAAGCCGACCTCGGGGAAGATCAGTTTGGATTCCGTAGAAATATAGGAACACGTGAGGCAACATTTACCCTACGACTTATCTTAGAAACTAGATTAAGAAAAGGCAAACCTACGTTTCTAGCATTTGTAGACTTAGAGAAAGCTTTTGACAATGTTGACTGGAATACTCTCTTTCAAATTCTGAAGGTGGCAGGGGTAAAATACAGGGAGCGAAAGGCTATTTACAATTTGTAGAGAAACCAGATGGCAGTTATAAGAGTTGAGGGACATGAAAGGGAAGCAGTGGTTGGGAAGGGAGTGAGACAGGGTTGTACCTCTCCCCGATGTTATTCAATCTGTATATTGAGCAAGCATTGAAGGAAACAAAAGAAAAGTTCGGAGTAGGTATTAAAATCCATGGAGAAAAAATAAAAACTTTGAGGTTTGCCGATGACATTGTAATTCTGTCAGAGACAGCAAAGAACTTAGAAGAGCAGTTGAACGGAATGGATAGTGTCTTGAAAGGAGGATATAAGATGAACATCAACAAAAACAAAACGAGGATAATGGAATGTAGTCGAATTAAGTCGGCTGATGCTGAGGGAATCAGATTAGGAAATGAGACACTTAAAGTAGTAAAGGAGTTTTGCTATTTGGGGAGCAAAATAACTGATGATGGTCGAAGTAGAGAGGATATAAAATGTAGATTGGCAATGGCAAGGAAAGCGTTTCTGAAGAAGAGAAATTTGTTAACATCAAGTATAGATTTAAGTGTCAGGAAGTCGTTTCTGAAAGTATTTGTATGGAGTGTAGCCATGTATGGAAGAGAAAAATGGACGATAACTAGTTTGGACAAGAAGAGAATAGAAGCTTTCGAAATGTGGTGCTACAGAAGAATGCTGAAGGTTAGATGGGTAGATCATGTAACTAAAGAGGAGGTATTGAATAGGATTGAGGAGAAGAGAAGTTTGTGGCACAACTTGACTAGAAGAAGGGATCGGTTGGTAGGACATGTTCTGAGGTATCAAGGGATTACCAATTTAGTATTAGAGGGCAGCGTGGAAGGTAAAAATCGTAGAGGGAGACCAAAAGATGAATACACTAAGCAGATTCGCAGATTCAGAAGGATGTAGGCTGCAGTAGGTACTGGGAGATGAAGAAGCTTGTACAGGATAGAGTAGCATGGAGAGCTGCATCAAACCAGTCTCAGGACTGAAGACCACAACAACAACAGCTCATAGAAACAGCATGTTGGGAGTTGAAAGCAATTGGCGGCGAGCCCATCCCTCAGTAAATCTTACCAGACAGGTCCACAGCCGTAAAGGGAGACAGGGCAGCCCCTAGTGGAGACAGGTCTCCAGCAGAACATTGCCGCGATATCCGCCGAAGCCCGGGCTGTGGGCGACGGTCTGAAAGAACGCGTCTACAAAGTGGAGTCATAAACCAGGCATTGTGAGCAGAGCCACTCGTAATAAAAATTCATAAGTTTTCATGTTCGCCGATCGTGCAAATAGGCCAGTAAACCACTTCCATCGGCCACCTCAGTTGTATAAGAAACTTCGGCGCCTGAGAAACGTTTAGAGATAGAATCTTTATTACGCCTCATAGCTAGGACTAACAAGCTCCATGGCACAGGCGATTTACTTAAATATCTTGTAACTGTTCACCTGTTGCTGTGGGAAGTGACATGGCTTTGGAGGAAATCAGCTCTTCCCAATCTGCGAAAAGTTAAAAAAGTCAGAAATTGGCGGTTTCCTTTCTTAACTCTTGCCCTGGTTCGGCATGAGTTTGTTCTGTTGTGTGCGGAGGGAGATTTAGTGCCTCTAGAGCCTTATGATTGGCTCAAGATAGGGTGAAGCCGGTGTCGTTCGTGCACTTTGCGGGAAAACGTAATTTTTTTCTGGAGTGGGGTGAAGCACTTGGGTGTGGGACTTTGGTCTGGTAAGCACTTCTGATCGAGGCTCTGGCACGTGTGGTTGGTACTTGGGACCTGTCCTGAGACTGACTTCACTTGCGAGTAGTTTAGACTGGGGAGCCTGTGGTGAAGTTCTTACTGTACTGAATGTGTGACTTCAAACGTCTCGGACTACTCGTTTGCCGAGGGCACACTTATTCGTTTCTGGTTTACCAGTCTTGACGTTTGGTATCCTTGAGCGCTCTGTCGTATAAGTGAGCCAATTTGGTCCTCGGTACAACCAGCGAACGGGTGTGTCACACACTGAAATCTACTGTGATTTCATGGCTCTGGTATGGAGTAAATTGCGATCCGTCACCCTGATCGCTAGACCGTGATGTTTTTGCATTTCTTTCGTGGCCGCGATCGATTCACAGGTGCCGCCTCCACGTCTCACCTCCGCCGCACACTTCTCGCCAGCTGCAGGTTACATCGCGCACGAAGCAAACAGGGCAACATACTGCCGCTCCGTCATTGTCAGGGCGTACAGATCTCAATCGCCACTTGCTCTCAGCTGCACCTACGTAGATAAACTACAGTAGATTTGTTCATTCAAAGTCTGCTAAGCGTCAGATCAATTCAGATTGCGTTATCCACATTTTTAGGGTCAGAGTTAAACCGTCTTTGCCAACCCAGGATCCTTGTCCACTGTAGTCTGAAACCACCTGTTAGTTGTTTACGGTATTCTATCAATAACTTGTTTAGCATAATCTGTGTCTGTTTTAAAGAAAAAACAAATGTCGTTAGAACACTAAAACTATGACAACACGATCAGTCATTTAAACAGTCCCCACTAGGGTTAACTTTCAGATGTTTATGTTGATCTCTGTTCCAATTTTCTGTACAGGTTCCGTAACTCTCGGAACCGAGGTGACGCAAACTTTTTTTGATTTGTGCATTTTTGTGAACAGTAAAGAGTTTTGCTAAAATTGTCTGACTGCAGAAACAAGAAGTGAATTTCACCGTTCGGACTACTGACAAAATCTGAAATTATTTTAGGGGGCCTGTCTTCGGCGACAAAAAATTGTTTTAATGGAATACAAAGCTTAAGAATTCTCTCAAGTGCGGGCATTAAAGGCAGCTACCGTGTCCTGTTTGTGGGTGAGATACAAGAGCCTGATGATTGACATCGATGTATGAGCAAAACTCTTTCAGATTGTCTGTCCTTATCTGAAAAATAATTGAATATTTTCATGACGATTATTTCAACGTCGACGTTGAGACTCCAGCAGCGCTTGATGGAGTGTTGTGGAGAATGTGGGCAGGGCATCCAATTCCTTCTATATTTTTTCCTAGTTCTACTTCAGTTTTGTGAAAAACATTCCTCTGGTCGCGTCGATGAAGCCCTCCGAAACTGGTATTGATACTGTCTCCACAAAATGCGATTAATTTCTCTTATGGAATTTGCAGTCGTCTTAAAGTGACAAAACTTTGCAGTTGTCCCCGATGTTTCGTTAATCAGCGAATCAAAGTTCAACAGTATCGGTAAAGTATTGAATCGCTAAAGTATTGAACAACAAAAGGAAACATCTTTTCAGCCTTGTGGTTCGACGCGTTGGTGCTTGTGGTGTAAAATGAAATTTCTTGCAATTGTTCTATACATTAGGACACGGAGTGCGGTGCAAGAATATTTTTAATAATCGCTGTAGCTTCGGTCCTGGCTGTAGACTGCTTTGCGGTGACTTTGGGGTCAGGATACATTGCGGCATTCAGTTTTAGAGTACCATCAATAGAACTGAAGGATGACGATGCTTGACGACTTTATAAGCTGTTGTTAGTTCTGCAGCAGCAACGAGCAATTCTTCCTGTGTATCTTCTTTAACCATTAATATAGAAATGGACTTTTATGTCGATGCTACCGCGAACCTATTTGTACGATTCTTCCTTATCTGTGTGAAATGAAACAGCTACAATTCTCACACAACGCTTCCGAATCCGGGCGCCCGTTCTTGAAAAAAGATCACTCTTTTGTGCAATCATCCGAGAAATGACACTTTCTCTTTCCATCCTTAGACATTTTCGTAAGCTTTTGTTGTGGTCTTCAGTCCAAACACTGGTTTGATGCAGCTCTCCACGCAACTCTATCCTGTGCAAGCTTCTTCATCTCCGAGTAACTACTGCATCCTACATCCCTTTGAATCTGCTTACTATTTTCATCCTTTGGTCTCCCTCTATGATTTTTACCCACCCCCACGCTTCCGCCCAGTACTAAATTGGTGATGCCTTGATGCCTCAGAATATGTCCTACTAACCGATCCATTCTTTTAGTAAAATTGTACCACAAATTTCTCTTCTCCCCAGTTACACAGTAGCTCCTCATTAGTTACGTGATCGGCCCATGTATTCTTCAGCATCCATCTGTAGCACCACATTTCAAAGACTTTTATTCTCTTCTTGCCTAAACTGTTTGTCCATGTTTCGCTTCCATACATGGCTACACTTCATAGTAATACGAGGGTTGGAACTTAAATATAGGCAACTATTTATTCACAACCGATACAAAAGAGTTACATGTTTGCACCTGTTACTGTCCTTCAAATTAGTCAACAGCGTTGTGTAGAACCCGTTGCCAGCGATGTGGAAGGCGTAATATACCGTCAGCAGAGCCTGTCCTGTTGATGGTGCGAATGGAGCGTATTCGTGAGATGTGAATCGAAGAACAAGAGCCTAACAATGAGAACAAGACCCAGTTTTTTCCCAATTTGGAAAATATTGTTCCGAGCCTGGTCCAGGTACTGAAGTAACGCCATCTGCAACAGTTCTCAGCACGGAGGGCTAAAAACCGCTGGCACATTATTTTTTTAGAAGTGTAGGTTACATAGAAAATGTTAGAAAATAATTGTTTTCCTAACAAAACTACAGAATCTGTGTATATTTCTAATATCAGATGCATAGTGATAATACCATCTGCCTTTTTTTTTTACGTAGCCGAAATGAGCCCCTTAGAGTTGTAACATTTTTAACAGTTATTGTCCACGTAGCTGGGTTCCAGGATACGGTAGCGACTCGTCCCGATATATCGGGACTGTAGATCTTTTTGTCCCGACATGAGGACAAAACCCAATTTTGTCCCAATTTGGAAAACACTGTTCCGAGGTTGGCTCAGGTACTGAAGTAACGCCTTCTGTTAGCACAACATGTAAATGAATCTTCAGTTAGTTTTATTTATGTCAACATATTTATGTTGACAAGGTCGCCTCACAGATAGCGTTCTATGTTTCGTATCCTGTATCGGTGATGTAAGCACCTTCTAGATCTAGCACCCTCATTCGTGAAAATACCGGACTTTTCCGGTAGTGCGCAGCTGGACTATTTAAGCAGCGCCATGCGGAAGATTCTAGCATTGGTTCAAATGGCTCTGAGCACTATGGGGCTTAACATCTGAGGTCATCAGTCCCCTAGAACTTAGAACTACTTAAACCTAGCTAACCTAAGGACATCACACACATCCATGCCCGATGCAGGATTCGAACCTGCGACCGTAGCGGTCGCGCGGTTCCAGACTGAAGCGCCTAGAAACGCAAGGCCGGCTTCTCGCACTTCCCATTTTAATAGCGATCTGATAAACACGAGTCTTTCTATACGTAATATGAACAAGGAATGGAAGTTAGCAATTTTTGAAATGTTTAAAGCGGATGTACAGGGCGTGAAGCGTATAGTGATGTGAAATTCGAAAGTGTTGTTAGTCGACTATTAATCGTCTAACAAACTTACCACAGCTTATGAAATGTCCCCCCATGAACCATGAACCTTGCCGTTGGTGGGGAGGCTAGCGTGCCGCACGAGTGCACGCGTATTTTAAAGTAAACTGCATGTCTATACCTGTCTCCAGTCCTAAGAAAAAATTCAGAGTGCTATAACTTGAATGCATCTCGTACTTACCACAACAGTGCTACTTAATGGCAGTCTTTAAGACTGTGCCGCATAGTGTTCAGCTTAACTATCAAAAGGTAATTTTTTGTTCCTAGCCATTTAGAGTATAATATGCATGCTGATATTTATTTATTTATTTATTTATTTATTTATGCATTTATTTTACCTGGCAAGATTAGGGCCTTCAGGCCCTCTCTTACACCTAACCAGGCATACTCAGATTCAACAAATTTCAGTTTCTACAGAACATTAAGGACATTAACATGTTATACAGTATTAATGTTACAGAAAAAAATTAGAGATTATAAAAGTACTACAATGATAATTATAACAATCAAAAAGTAATTATAATAATCAAGAATAATAATAATAGTAATGACTATGTATAGGAAAGTGAACATATTTTTTCTTTTATGAATGTCAGTCCTATTGCTAGTTGGGAATTTTCTCGTTATATTCTTGCAGCTTGTGAGTTATTCTCATCAAGCAGAGACATAAGACGATAGAATGGGGTGAAAGAGATATAGAAAAGGTGGATAAGTTAGAGGAGGAGAAATAGAATGGTAAAATTCGAAGCTATGATGGAGAGGAGAAAGAAAAAGATGAGAGGGGCACGACAATGGTGGCTATACCGTCCCTAATATGTAAGTCTTGAGTTCCCTCTTGAATGTTAAGTGGTTCTGGATAAGACGCAGATCACAGGGGAGCGCGTTCCATAGTCGTATGGCTGAGATGGAGAATGACACAGAGAAAGATTTTGTGTTATGTAAAGGTACAGCCAAGATGCTAGATGTATCCGATCTAGTATTGCGGTTGTGGAATGATGATAGGTGTTTAATGTGAGAAGATAAGTATTGGGGGCACCAGTGGCTAAGAAATCGTTGAAGTAAGCACATCGTGTGAAGATCGCGTGCCTTATGTGGGCGTATCCAACCTAGCTGGGAGTATGAAGAACTGATATGATCATACAACCGTATATTGCATACGTATCTAACGCAAGCATTCATCACTAGCTCGAGGCATCTCGAATTTTCACTACTTGTGCCGTGTTGAACTACATCACAGTAGTAAAGATTAGGCAAGACTAGTGTTTGGACTAATTTTTGTTTAACATGGGTTGGAAATATTTTTCTAAATTTTTGAATTGCATGTAGGGAGGAGAGCGATTTCCGGCAAGCTGTGACTGTTTGTTCTTCCCAGTTTAGGTGTTCATCCAAGATTATTCCAAGGTCTTTTACTGTTTTGTGGTATGGTAGTTGGGTACCATTGAGGAGTATTTGAGGGACTGTTTCGCGAAAGTACCGACTGATTAGCTTTGGATGAGATATAAGTATGACCTGGGATTTCTTGGGGTTTAGTTTCAGACCTAGGTTCTGTGCCCATCGAGAAACAGAGCAAAGATCTGCGTTCATACTCGCTACTGCGTCAGCAATGTTCTTGGGGCTTGCACTTATGTACAGTTGGATGTCGTCGGCATATAGATGGTAGTTGCAGGAGTGAATCACTGAAGAAATATCATTAATGTACAGTGAGAAGAGTAATGGACCAAGGACGGAGCCTTGGGGAACTCCAGAGCGCACGTTTTTCCATGATGACTTTTCCGACCCACAAATGACTTGTTGACTTCTGTTTTTGAGGTAGCTGTCGAACCAGTGTATAGCGCTGTTTGAGAAATTCAGCTGTTTCATTTTAATTAGTAATATATCAAAGTCAACTGTATCAAAAGCCTTGCTAAAGTCAAGCAGTGTTAGGATGGTAGCTTCACGTCTGTCCATAGCATGTTTAATGTCATCAGTTACTTTGATTAATGCAGTTGCTGTACTATGGTGCTTTCGAAAGCCTGACTGATATTTGTTGTGGATGTTATGAGTTTTGAGGTAATCCGTCAGTTGTTCATGGACGATGTATTCTAGTGCTCGGAGTGTTTTGAACTGGAGTGTCCCTACTGTCTTCACTCCCTCAAAGGTCGCTCGACTTCTGTGTCAACAACATTTTTCTGTAAAGTGTGTAGTGGAGCAGGTATGAAATACATTTATTGCTCACGTTCATTCTTGTATTGTTCGGAAATAAAATTAAAGGTAAATGGATACTTGTGTGCCTCCACACAATTGCAATAATATGTCTTCTTCGTTGGCGATTGACCAAATACAGGACGACGAAATAACACCGTTTTGCAGCCAGCTCAAACAGTGGTTCTCAAACTATCAGTCAATAGCGTAATACTGCTACGTATGTGTGAAGCGTGCGTCTCGGACATTGCGTAGAACGTTTAGCTTTGAAATTGTAAGGCTATTTAACCACTGAAATATCTGTAACGGCTGACGTAGTAAACACATCAATTACTATCAATTACTCTAATACCGTCAGCGATAATTTCCTGCGGACACAGTTTTTTTTGAGAGGGTCAAAAGCAGGGCCGCATTCACACTGAAGCGCCAAAGAAACTGGTATAGACATGCGTATTCAAATATAGAGATATATTAACAGGCAGAATACGGCGCTGCCGTCGGCAACGCATATGTAAGAGTACAAGTGTCTGGTGCCGTTGTTACGTCGGTTACTGCTGCTACAATGGCAGGTTATCAAGATTTAAATGAGTTTGAACGTGGTGTTAATAGTCGGCGCACGAGCGATCGGATACAGCATCTCCGAGGTAGCGATAAAGTGGGGATTTCCATAAGACTATTTCACGAGTGTACCGTGAATATCAGGAATCGTGTGAAACATCAAATCTCCGACATCTCTGCGGCCGTGTACTCTTGATGACTGCCCGACACAAAGCTTTACGCCTCGCCAGGGCTCGTCAACACCGACATTGAACTGTTGATCACTGGAAACACGTTACCTGGTTGGACGAGTCTCATTTCAAATTGTATCGAGCAGACAGATGGACGTGTACAGGAATAGAGACAACCTCATGTTTCCATGGACCTGCATGTCAGCAGGGGACTGTTCAAGTTGGTGGAGGTTCTGTAATGGTGTGGGGCGTGTGCAGTTAGAGTGACATGGGACCCCTGATACCTCTAGATATGATTCCGGTAGGTGACACGCACATAAGCATCCGGTCTGATGATGTCCACCCATTCATGTCCATTGTGCATTCCGGCGGACTTGGTGCAATTCCAGTAGGACAATGCAACACCAAACTCGTCCTGAATTGCTACAGAGTGGCTACAGGAACACTCTTCTGAGTTGAAACACTTCCACTGGTCACCAGACTCCCCAGACATGAACATTATTGAGCTGTTCAAAAGAGATCTCGACCCCCTCGTACTCTTACGGATTTATGGAGAGCCTTGCAGGATTCATGGTGTCAGTTCCCTCCATTACTACTTCAAACATTAGTCGAGTTAATGCCACGTCGTGTTGCAGCACCGCTGCGTGATCGCGGGGCCATATACGATCTTACGCAGGTGTACCAGTTTTTTGATTCTTCAGTGTAGTTATCTATAGATAGCTGTGCTGAAGCTGCGGGTCCTACCAGGGGTTATCATGTGAAAAATAACAATCAAAATAGCATTTCAGAGCAGTTTGATATTAAAAGCCTGCAAAGCCGTTCGAGGATGGTTCGATAAGTCTGGTAAAAAGCAGGAAAAAAAGCAGCGATCGTCCAGCTTTTCCATCCCATCGGAAAGCAGCTTCTGTGAAACTCTGCAAAATACCCGTTGACGGCAACTACCACTTCCTCATTTGACGAAAATTTCTTCCTAGGAAGCCAAAGTTTCAAGTTAGGGAACAGGCAGAAGGCACTTGGTGCTACGTCTGATGAATGATGTGGGTGACGAAACAACTCAAAGCCCAGTTCATGTAATTTCTCTATTGTCTCGCTGATGTGTGTGATGGTGTATTATTCTGATGAAAGACCACTTTTCTATGTGCCAACCATGATCTTTTATCAGCCAACGTAAGTTTCAAACAATCCAACAATGAAGCATAATAGGGTAAAGTTATATTTCTACCTTTCTCCAAGTAATCTATGAGGATTATTCTTTGGGAATTCCAGAAAACAGTGGTCATCATCTTGTCAGCTGACAAAATGGTCTTTGCCTTCTTCGGTGCACTTTCAGCAGCCTTTGTCCATAGTTTTAACTGCCATTTTGAGTCTGGCTTGTAATGATACATCCAGGTTTCATCAAAAGTCACAAATGGTCGCTAAAAGTCAGGTGGATTGCGATTAAACATCGTCAGAAATGGTGCTGAAATGTCGTGCGGATGCGCTTTTTGTCTACTGTGAACAACTGCGGCACCCATCCTGTACTCAATTTGCTCACAGATAATTCTCGGTGCAGTTTATTATACAAACGCTCAGGGATGTCTACAACCTTAGCAATCTCACGAACTTTTATACGGAGGTATTGGAGTACCGTATAATGGATTTTACCAGTTGGTTCCTTTATGACGATCTCAACGGGACGGCAGGAGCTCTCCTCGTCTTCGGTTATCGTCAGACCAGTCATTACTCCAAAAGTAATTGGTCTTCAATGACGGTACAGAGTCCGCGTGAGCTTCATCCAATTCTATTTTGATTTGTGTGACAGTCCTGCCCATCAAATCAAACGTTTAATAACAGTACGAAACTCGGTTTTCTCCATTTTCAATCGCAGTCGGCCCACTGACCAATACAGACGGGTCAACAATGAACTGTATGCTGTACATTGTTTAAATTCTTTTTACGATCTTTCGAATAACTAAGCTTGGAAAGCACGAAGGCGCAACACAAATACTCCATTCTTTCATGGAAATTCACCAGACTTATCACCCCATCCTCGTCTTTAAGGTTTGTTATTTAAGTGTATAAAATTGTACTGTACAGTTGCACGATTTAGCGCATTGACGATATCAGAAAAAGAAGAGAATTGAGATCAGTGGGGTATGCAATATGATTTATTAATATCGCTAGAAATAACTATACCTATTTTAAAAAAGGACAGTAAGTTGATATCTACGTTCATGCGAAAATCTGTATTTCAAATTTAAAAATAACGTCTTCCAACTATAAACAAGTGGTATCGGTATAATTACTAAAACAAAAATATTTTTAGTGGAAGATATAAATACATTCGTATTTTTAAGAAGGCATTTATCTGACTTTTGAATTTCCCATTAAAACATTAAAGGTGGTCGTGGTCGCGTGACTGAACTCACGAGTCAGTAAACCATCCGTCAGGTTTTTTTTACGTTACCCACAACACATCGGTAACGAATAGAAGTATCTGAAAACTTTTTCTCCGATAACACTGACGGACAGGAGGAAAATATGGACGTACTTCATACGTAGCCCTTTGCTGATAAACGTACTTCATCTGTAAATCAGACAACATTTTTGGCGTCAGACAATAGTTGGGTTCCCTTCACTAATTATTTACTTGGAGAATGGCTTCAAGCTGATCACTTCAGCAGCTGATTCCGCGAAGTACTTTCTCTTAGTCTAATTCCAAAGTGACTCCCCGAAAGCACCCAACTTTTGCACCTTGCTTGTGTTTTGCAAATAAATATGATTCTCCTAAGTGGTTGGCTGTGAGTGCATTCGTTCCTTCACCTTCACCTCGTTTTTAGCAACAGACGTAATAGTAATAATTTTTCCTGTAGTTTCAGGATGACCCAAGTAGATCAGTTTTCCAACAGATACTGAATGCAGTTTGTTAGCACCATTTATACCGAGAGAAAAAAAAATCACAACACCAAGAAGGAGTTGTGTGACATAACCGAAAGCTGGTAGGCGTGCTTCTACACGCGAAAGATGATGTCCCTCAAATTTCGCGTTAGATACACGTTGTAAAGGTCGTGAGCGATGGTTATCTTTGAGATTGGACCTGGTGGGTTGATGTAGTAAAGGATTCCTTTAAGGCCACAAAGACGCCACTATCAAGACCTCACTGAGTTTGAACGAGGTCGTGTAATAGAGCTAACAGAAGCTGGATGTTCCTTCTGCGATATTGCAGGAAGACTGCTGGCAGCGGTGGCCACGAGAATGTACGGGGGAAGGAAGATCGGGCTCCAGACGGCCACGAGCCATTACCGAGGGAAAGACCATATGTTCGGAGTATGGCTCTGGCGCATCGTACTGCAACTGCAACAGCAGTCTGAGCAGCAGTTGGCTCTACAGTGACAAAACGAACTGTTACAAATCGGTTCTTCAAGGACAGCTCCGAGCCAGACGATCTGTTGCGTGCGGTCCACTGCCCCCAAACCACCGCCATCTGCATCAGTGATGTCAAGTGTGAGCTCATTAGAGGGCAGATGGAGGTCTGTTGTGTTTTCTTATGAAAGCTGGTTCTGCCTTGGTGCCAGTGATGACCTTGTGTTGGTTAGGAGGAGGCCAGTTGAAGGCTTGCAGCCAACCTGTCTGCGTGCTAGTCACGCTGGACCTACACTTGGAGTTACGGTATGACGCGATTTCGCAGGAGCACTATCTTGGTTATCCCATGCAACCTGACTGCAAAGTTGTCCGTCAGTCTGATGATTCGACCTGTTGCGCTGCCATTCACGAACAGCATTCTAGGGGGTGTTTTCCAACAGGATAACGCTCGCTCACATACCGCTGTTGTAACCCAACATGCTCTACCGAGTATCGAAATGTTATCTTGGCGTGCTAGATTACTAGATCTGTTTCCAATCGAGCACATATGGGACAACATCTGACACCTTCAGCGACATCCAGAAACAGCGTTAACCGACCCTGTACTGACCGATCAAGTGCAACAGGCATGGAGTTCCGTCCAACAGACTGACATCCCGCAACTGTACAACAAAATGCATGTACGTTTGCATGCTTGCATTCAACATTCTGGCGGTTACAACGGTTATTAATGTGCCAGGGCTTCATATTTGCAACAGCTTATCTCGCGCACACATTAACCTTTGATCTTGCAATGTTAATCACTTAAATTACCTAGGCAAATGTATTTCCGAAATTCTTTCCCCTACATTATTTTTTGGTTTTGCAATCTTTTTCCACTTGTATATTTTACTTTCAATATAAACTTAGCAACAGGCACGGTAATTTGGTTTATACACTCCTGGAAATTGAAATAACCTGGAAATTGAAATAAGAACACCGTGAATTCATTGTCCCAGGAAGGGGAAACTTTATTGACACATTCCTGGGGTCAGATACATCACATGATCACACTGACAGAACCACAGGCACATAGACACAGGCAACAGAGCATGCACAATGTCGGCACTAGTACAGTGTATATCCACCTTTCGCAGCAATGCAGGCCGCTATTCTCCCATGGAGACGATCGTAGAGATGCTGGATGTAGTCCTGTGGAACGGCTTGCCATGCCATTTCCACCTGGCGCCTCAGTTGGACCAGCGTTCGTGCTGGACGTGCAGACCGCGTGAGACGACGCTTCATCTAGTCCCAAACATACTCAATGGGGGACAGATCCGGAGATCTTGCTGGCCAGGGTAGTTGACTTACACCTTCTAGAGCACGTTGGGTGGCACGGGATACATGCGGACGTGCATTGTCCTGTTGGAACAGCAAGTTCCCTTGCCGGTCTAGGAATGGTAGAACGATGGGTTCGATGACGGTTTGGATGTACCGTGCACTATTCAGTGTCCCCTCGACGATCACCAGTGGTGTACGGCCAGTGTAGGAGATCGCTCCCCACACCATGATGCCGGGTGTTGGCCCTGTGTGCCTCGGTCGTATGCAGTCCTGATTGTGGCGCTCACCTGCACGGCGCCAAACACGCATACGACCATCATTGGCACCAAGGCAGAAGCGACTCTCATCGCTGAAGACGACACGTCTCCATTCGTCCCTCCATTCACGCCTGTCGCGACACCACTGGAGGCGGGCTGCACGATGTTGGGGCGTGAGCGGAAGACGGCCTAACGGTGTGCGGGACCGTAGCCCAGCTTCATGGAGACGGTTGCGAATGGTCCTCGCCGATACCCCAGGAGCAACAGTGTCCCTAATTTGCTGGGAAGTGGCTGTGCGGTCCCCTACGGCTGCGTAGGATCCTACGGTCTTGGCGTGCATCCGTGCGTCGCTGCGGTCCGGTCCCAGGTCGACGGGCACGTGCACCTTCCGCCGACCACTGGCGACAACATCGATGTACTGTGGAGACCTCACGCCCCACGTGTTGAGCAATTCGGCGGTACGTCCACCCGGCCTCCCGCATGCCCACTATACGCCCTCGCTCAAAGTCCGTCAACTGCACATACGGTTCACGTCCACGCTGTCGCGGCATGCTACCAGTGTTAAAGACTGCGATGGAGCTCCGTATGCCACGGCAAACTGGCTGACACTGACGGCGGCGGTGCACAAATGCTGCGCAGCTAGCGCCATTCGACGGCCAACACCGCGGTTCCTGGTGTGTCCGCTGTGCCGTGCGTGTGATCATTGCTTGTACAGCCCTCTCGCAGTGTCCGGAGCAAGTATGGTGGGTCTGACACACCGGTGTCAATGTGTTCTTTTTTCCATTTCCAGGAGTGTATATGTTACTTTTAACTAGAGTATATTTTGCATTAGCGTTTAGACTAATAGCAGCACTGTTGATTTTCCCATTTAGATTTTACAGAGTTCTTTTGAGAGGAAACATCTCCTGTTGCGATACTTGCGAGACTCTAGACTATTTTCTATTTTCTATAGTATCCTTTTTCTCAATAACGGGCTGATTGTCAGCCTAACTGGCTCGTTCCCTATTTTCAACTAGTTGCTGGGCTTCTATGCTGACTACATCCTAACAGCGTAAAGCTTACTGGCAACTGCCGCAAAAACAGTACCTTGGTCATGTCCATACTCTGTGTGATGGGTGGATCGCCCCATTCTCTACACAGGGTGTCTCTCCTAAGAGTCGTCAGCTGCATTTTATCTGATGTTTCAGCAGATACATGCAATTTAGTTTTTGTGTTGTGTAGGTGGTGTCAGCCAGGGCAAACAGTGCTCATCGCATCTTTCATGCTGCGTCCAGTGTCGACGTAAAGCGTCCGTTTGTTTCGCTTTACAGACAAACTGATTTTTAAGGCGAAATTTCACATGTCCATTCTATAGAGCGGTCCCAGATTAGTCTATTGCAATATTTTTTTCATCGATATGTATTAACAGGGCCAGTAAAACTCGAAGAATAAGCAGTATTCCAGCAGCGACAGAACTGCCCTGTCCCGCACGGACTGCTAGTGCCAAGGAGGAAGCGCTACTAAGTCGTTGCTGTTGTTGTTGGGTGGTAAGTACGTATGGGACCAAGCTGCTGCGGTCGTCGGTCCCTAGGTTTACACACTACTTAACCTAACTCCAGCTAACTTACGCTAAGGACAACACACACACCCATGTCCGATGGAGGACTCGAATCTCCGACGGGGGAGCGCCTCAGAGCGCGCGGCTGCTCCGTGCGGCTGGATTTCTGTTTATTCTTTGTGTTTCACTGTCCCTGTTAATACATAATGATAAAAGAAATATCGCACTAGACTAATTTGAGAGCGCTGTGACGAATGGGCACGTAAAATTTATTTTGTTTGTAACGGGAAACAAACCGACGCTTTCTGCTTACAGTGGGTGCGGCATGAATGACGTGGCGAACTGTAATTGTTTGGGCTGACTCCAGCTACACATTGCAGAAACAAAATTGCAAATATCTGCCGAAATACCAGAGAAACTGCACCTCATGCCTCTTTGGAGAGACACCCGGTATAAGCCGCTACTCGTGATGTATCACAGAGTGCTGCAGCTGTGAAATAATGATCAGATACCTGGAAGCCAGACGACAGCACGCCATGTAGACAATAAACACTGAAGCACTGCACAACTTATACAAGCGGCGCTAACTCCGTGTAAGAGCAGCCCAAATAGACTGCGCATTAAGGGGGACCTGGTCAGAAAAGGGAACAGCGTCTCCATGTGGGGCATACTCAGTACAGGCAACCAAGCATTTACCAGAGCATTTGGTGCGGAAACAGGACAGAGACTGCACCGGCAACACTTGCCTCTCTCAGCAAACGATACATCACACACACCGACCGAGGAATTGCAGAACTTAGAACACTAGACTCGTATTTGGGGTGACGACGATTTTCTCCGATTTTCGTAATTCACTTAAGGCGAATACCGAATGCGTCTGAAATGACACAATCAATTTTCTCCCCGATTCTTCCCTAACTCGCTCTTTCGCCTTCTATAGTGACCTCGTCGAAGGGACGTTAAACCACAATCTTCCTTCCTTATTCCTTAAGATATATTTTTTTTATTTTTACTTATTTATTGATTTATTTAAGTTGGCAAGGCTAGGGCCGTTGTAACTGCCTACTGCACATCCTCGTCCGACAGGAACCGGCATTTATTAAAGGACAGAAGCATTGGGAGAGATTAGGAGTATACGATACATGCTCGAATGTTTCCCACGTGTTTTCGCGTAACTTTAGGTTTGCGACATTTGCGATGTGGGGATGTCCTGTGCAGAATCGCGGCCACCACGTAACTTGACGCAGCGTTATACAAAGGTGGTTTCCGATAGACATGGTGGCCTGAACAGATTCTTCTTTCTCCAGTGGATGTCTAGCAGCGTGGGTCCATCAGCAGCCAAGAAAAGAATAACAGCACACTGGTCCTGTTTGAACGCATTTGGTAATAACATCGTTGTAGTTCACATTTCCGCATCTACCACACGCACGTCGTAAAGAGAAAATGACACACTAATGCCTTGCCTACATATCGGAGCTTATATACCCGGATCGGAGTCGCACTATCCTGGATGTATGCTGCAGCAACGCCCTCAAACGGAAACTTTTTGATCGCCCCTTACACGATAGTCCGTAGCTCCTGGTCTGTACTCCATACAGCGAGAGAATTCTTACAGTTGATGTGGCCTTGGCGCACGTGCTCCGCGCATACACGACAGCCAATCAGATCGTGAGCTTTTGTTTACATTACTGTGTTGCCATAGTGCTGGGTGACCGCTGCTTTCAGTCAGTTGCGCCACTTGCTATGTTCAGGTTTGTGTGAACACATGTGCATTCCGCCACTTCTGAGTTTCTTGCGGTGTGTATAAGTGGAAAAGTGTGTATAAGTGGAAAATGGCTGCCTGTAATACGGAGAAGAGGGCTTTTGGGAAAGGAGCTATGCTGAAATCCCAAGTACGCGAATTTTTATACAGATCGCGTGTTTGCTTTAAAAGAGAAAGGGACAATGGTAGGCCTTTGATAGCAGTGAGTAAAGTGGCTGACAGAGAGGGAGAAGCATTGTACATCTCTACAGCAACAGTGAAGAGAGTCACAAATGATAAAGAGTCCTCCAATTCAGCTGTGAGCCTTGTTATTGTGAGGCCTGGAAAACCAAAGAAGAGATCATGTCGTGTAACTGAAACAGACAACTCTGACGAAAGTGCTATCAGGCAACACTTATACACTTACTACAGTAGGAAGGAATATCTGACACTTAAAAAGCTGATGGAATCACTGTCAGACAGCGGTTTGTTCACAGGCAAAACGACAAGTCTCTCCATTGTTTTGAAAAAATTGGGGTCAGTTCGAAAAAGTTCTCCGGACGAAAGGTATTAATGGAATACAGAGACATTGTAGCATGGAGATGTCGTTTCCTGCGCGAGTTGCTAACAGTGAATCCGGAAAATGTAATATGGATTGACGAAACATGAGTCAAAGTGCATTATGCACGTTCTGTGTCGCATGGATAGACGACATTCACCATGGAACTATGAGTGTGCCAACTGGTAAGGGGGGCGACTAATTATAGTTCAAGCTGGCTCTATGAACGGTTTTGTGCCCGGTGCTATGATGATGTTTCAGTCAAAAAACACTGTCAACTACCACGAGAAGATGAATGCAGATACATTCAAAGAGTGATTCGTTACTCTCGTTTGCTACCAAACGTCAGTTCTGGTAGTGTTTCTGTGATAGACAATGCGCCGTACCATTCTGTACAATTAAATACGGCACCATGGGCTGCTGAAAGGAGAGACAAAATAGTCCGCTGGTTGAAAGATGATAAAATAGGCTTTGAACAGAATATGCGGAAAGCGGAACTTCTGGAATTAATGAAACGATACAAGCCACAGAAGACGCATTGTGTAATTGAAACATTAGCAGAGAACCACGGCCACAATGCTATACGTCTTCTACCGTACCACTGCCATACAACGCAATTGAACTCATTCAGGCTTCAGGCGGGGCGAAACAAAACCATTACGTTGCGAGACACAGAGAGGCTGGTAAATGAGGCTGTCACACGAATAACGCCAGAAAATTGGAAGAATGTCGTGAACCACGTGTGGAAAGAGATTGCAAGGTCAAACTTAGAAGAACGTGTAATGATCTTGGGGTTTCCGTTCTCTTGCACGAAAAATAGAGGTAACGTTCTCATTCGATATTTTACACATAACATTCGCGCAATTTGCTTTATCTTCTTAGTGTTGAAAATCTGACTGTGTGTAATTTTTATTTTGGCTTGAACCATACTCATGGTAATATTTTGATGATGTTACCACCGTTTGACCGTAATAATTTTTAATTTATTGTTATACGATCCAGAGTTCGGCCATAGGCTATTTTCAAGTACAGTAATTTATTTACGTGTCAAAAGATATCAGACTGGTATGAAACACAGCGAAATCTGAACTGTATAACAGTAAAATCGAAATTGTTGCAGTTGAATGGCTGCGACAGCATTAAAGAAAACATTTATGTGTGTCCAGTATGAGATTTTCACTCTGCAGCGGAGTGTGCGCTGAAACTTCCTGGCAGATTAAAACTGTGTTCCGGACCGAGACTCGAACTCGGGAACTTTGCCTTTCGCGGGCTAGTGCTCTACCATCTGAGCTACCCAACCACGACTCAGGCCCCGTCCTCACAGTTTTACTTCCGCCAGCACCTCGTCTCCTACCTTCCAAACTTTTACATAAGCTCTCCTGCGAACCTTGCAGGACTAGCACTCCTGAAAGAAAGGATATTGCGGAGACATGGCTTAGCCACAGCCTGGGGGATGTTGCCAGAATGAGATTCTCACTCTGCAGTGGGGTGTGCGCTGATATGAAACTTCCTGGCAGATTAAAACTGTGTGCCGGACCGAAACTCGAACTCGGGACCTTTGCTTTTCGCGGCCAAGTGCTCTACCAGTTCGGTGTTTATTATTTGCTTTAAATACACGCTGTGACGGTCGTAGTTACCTATTGTGATTGGACGTGGTTACTTGGAGTTAGTAAAGAACGCCTTTCAGGCGGCAAAGACGCCTCACTGGCAAAAGGGCTACAAGAAACTGGAAGTTTCTTCTGCGATATTGAAGAAAGACTTGGCAGGAATGTAGCCACTCTCCATGAGTGCTGGCAACGGTGGCCACGAGAATGTACGGTCACAAGAAGACAGGGCTCCTAACACCCACATGGCGCTACCGAGAGGAAACACCATAGTATTTGGCGTATGGCTCTGGCGCATCGTAATGCATCTGCAGCAGCAATCTTAGCAGCAGATTGCACCACAGTGACGCAACTAATTGTTACAAATCGGTTACTTCAAGGACACTCTCTAGCGTGCATTTCTTTGACCCTAAACCACCGCCATTTGTGACATCAGTGATGTCAATGCTAGAGCTCAGTGGAGGGCAGGGTGGAGATCTGTTATGTTTTCTGTTGAAAGCTGGCTCTGCCTCGGTGACAGTGATGGTCGCGAGTTGGTTAGAAGGAGCCAGTTGAGGACCTGCAACCAATCTGTCTGCGTGATAGACCCACTACACCTGGGTGCGATTCTATATGACAGCAGGAGTACTCTCGTGATTATCCCACGCAACCTGACTGCACATTTGTACGTCGGTCAGGTGATTCGACCTGTTGTGCTGCTATTCATGAACAGCATTCTATCCAACAGGATAACGCTCGCCCACGTACCGCTGTTGTAAACCAACATGCTCTACCGAGTGTCGACATGTTGCCTTAGCCTGCTCGATCACAAGATCTGTTTCCAATCGAGCACATATGGGACATCACTGGACGACAATTCCAGTGTCAACCACAACCAACATTAATCGTTCTTGTATTGACTGACGTTTGCATGCTTGCTTTCAACAGTCTGGTGATTACACCCGTTATTAATACACTCCTGGAAATGGAAAAAAGAACACATTGACACCGGTGTGTCAGACCCACCATACTTGCTCCGGACACTGCGAGAGGGCTGTACAAGCAATGATCACACGCACGGCACAGCGGACACACCAGGAACCGCGGTGTTGGCCGTCGAATGGCGCTAGCTGCGCAGCATTTGTGCACCGCCGCCGTCAGTGTCAGCCAGTTTGCCGTGGCATACGGAGCTCCATCGCAGTCTTTAACACTGGTAGCATGCCGCGACAGCGTGGACGTGAACCGTATGTGCAGTTGACGGACTTTGAGCGAGGGCGTATAGTGGGCATGAGGGGGGCCGGGTGGACGTACCGCCGAATTGCTCAACACGTGGGGCGTGAGGTCTCCACAGTACATCGATGTTGTCGCCAGTGGTCGGCGGAAGGTGCACGTGTCCGTCGACCTGGGACCGGACCGCAGCGACGCACGGATGCACGCCAAGACCGTAGGATCCTACGCAGTGCCGTAGGGGACCGCACCGCCACTTCCCAGCAAATTAGGGACACTGTTGCTCCTGGGGTATCGGCGAGGACCATTCGCAACCGTCTCCATGAAGCTGGGCTACGGTCCCGCACACCGTTAGGCCGTCTTCCGCTCACGCCCCAACATCGTGCAGCCCGCCTCCAGTGGCGTCGCGACAGGCGTGAATGGAGGGACGAATGGAGACGTGTCGTCTTCAGCGATGAGAGTCGCTTCTGCCTTGGTGCCAATGATGGTCGTATGCGTGTTTGGCGCCGTGCAGGTGAGCGCCACAATCAGGACTGCATACGACCGAGGGACACAGGGCCAACACCCGGCATCATGGTGTGGGGAGCGATCTCCTACACTGGCCGTACACCACTGGTGATCGTCGAGGGGACACTGAATAGTGCACGGTACATCCAAACCGTCATCGAACCCATCGTTCTACCATTCCTAGACCGGCAAGGGAACTTGCTGTTCCAACAGGACAATGCACGTCCGCATGTATCCCGTGCCACCCAACGTGCTCTAGAAGGTGTAAGTCAACTACCCTGGCCAGCAAGATCTCCGGATCTGTCCCCCATTGAGCATGTTTGGGACTGGATGAAGCGTCGTCTCACGCGGTCTGCACGTCCAGCACGAACGCTGGTCCAACTGAGGCGCCAGGTGGAAATGGCATGGCAAGCCGTTCCACAGGACTACATCCAGCATCTCTACGATCGTCTCCATGGGAGAATAGCAGCCTGCATTGCTGCGAAAGGTGGATATACACTGTACTAGTGCCGACATTGTGCATGCTCTGTTGCCTGTGTCTATGTGCCTGTGGTTCTGTCAGTGTGATCATGTGATGTATCTGACCCCAGGAATGTGTCAATAAAGTTTCCCCTTCCTGGGACAATGAATTCACGGTGTTCTTATTTCAATTTCCACGAGTGTATATCAGGATTTCACATTTGCAATGTCTTATCTCGCGCTAACAGTAACCTGTGATGTTGTAATGTGAATTACTTAAATATGTTACCTAGACAAATGCATTCCCGAAATTTCATTACTCTAAATTTGATATGTTTTGCTGTTGCGATTTTTTTCCGTCGGTGTAGTTTAAATTCGTTCATGAGTACAACAATGTAGAGGAAGGTTACAGGAAGATATATTTAAACTACGAATGTTAGCAGCAAAGGACATGAGAGAAGGGCTAGAAGAAGTGATAAAACACAACCAAGAAAGATAGGGGAAGACAAGGGGACGTAACTGAGAAATGAAAAGAGAAAAAAACGTAACAGAAAGAAGACCGGACCATGTTCTTTACTGTCTGACACAGGAGAAAAGCTGCCCATACACGATTACCTTTAGGAAAAGTTGTGGAAGCAGCAAAAGGAGTGATTCAGTTCTTAAAAATACAGGACACTGAATTCTTCGCAGAGGCAGGGTAGCTCGTTCCACAAGTGAACGACAGCAACAGAGAAGGTGTTTGCGAAGATTTTGTTTAACGGACAGCAACAGCTATGATTCTAGATAAGTGAGACCTTCTGTTTCGGTTATGATGAGCTGACAGGTAGGTACTTAATGACCGATGCGAGGTACTGGGGTGCATGCGCACTGAGGAACCGATGAAGTATACATAGCGTATGGTAGTCACATAATTTCACTGGCCGGAACCTACCTAGCCGAGCGTAATGAAGCAGTGATATGGTTGCAGAAATTAACCACGTATAAATGACTAGTTTTCTCATTACTCATTACTCAAATTACGCACCTGCTCTTTCCAAGGTGCACGCTACTTAAAGTGTGCACATGGGAACTCTACTGCCAGTTGAGGGATGAATGCTATCACGGTAGCGAGCGAGTGCGTACGGCCGAATCGGTGGACAATAAGCTTTCTAGTTGATAATTCACCGCGAACCGGTTCCTCGTACCATGTCAGTGCTGGATACCGTCGACTTCCCGTCTTCCTCAACCACTACCGACTTCCTCTTCCTGCTAGCCTTCAGCAGTCAATTACGACCTCTGCGCCAGGTTCCACTGTTTCAAACTCAGACCGTCAGGACAGCAGACAACGACCTACAAGCCGCCACCAAATCACATCGCTGTCCATATGTCTGCCTAGCAGAGGCGTTTTTCTGTTCTATTACTAGTCTGATCTGTAGACCAACGAAAAATTGACGTCAGTTTCCAGCATGAAACTATGACTCCGCAGAGGAATGGACACTTCCTCGGGGATTAAAACTGTGTGCGAACTGGTACTCCAACCGGCCTTTTGCTGGCAATGGACTAACTAGCAGGGCTAGTCTGACAGGGCTAACAACCAGCCCTTATACACTATCTGATGAAGTGTATCCGAACAGTTATTGGTGGACATTAATATTATTATGGGTTTAACTCTGCTGTGTACGCTTTCAATGAGGCGTCGGAATGTCAGTGGAGGAATGGCAGCCAATTCTCCCACAAGAGACGAAACCAAAGAAGGTATAGATGTTAGAGGCTGGGGTCTGGAGCGAGGTCGACGTTTTAACTCATCCCAAAGGTGATCCATTTGCTGCAGATCGAGACTCTGGGCGGTCCCGTCCACCAGTCCATTTCACGAATGTTATTGTTCACAAACGATTGCTACACAGATGTTGCTTTATAACAGGGTGCAGTCACATGTTGACATAAATAATCATCGTCTTCGAAGTATTCTATTGTATGCAGTACACAACGCTGTAAAATGTTTTCTTATCCTTCCGCAATTACCGTTTTCTTAAGCGCAATAAGGCGACCACACCCAAAACACGAAACCCACCTCCACAGCACAACATCACCTCCTCCACGCTCTGCTGTTAGCACTACACGCGAAGGCAGGTACTGTTCTGCAGGAATTTGACAAACACAAATCCTTCCGTTGGATTGCCGCCGAGTATAGAGTGTTCATCGCTCCATCTCACTTGTTACAGTCAGCTACTGTCCAATGGCGTCAACCTTTACACCACCTTAAGCATCGCTTAGCACTGACCACACAAACGTGGCTTATGAGGAACTGCTACACCACTGTACCCCATATTTTCTAACTCCCCTAATCACATTCATTGTCCTAGCTGGACTACTGATAGCACTTTGGAACTCACGAGTGATTCATTCTTCCGATTTCACGCGATCTTTTACAACCACCATCCGCAGTGCTATACAGTCCCTGTCCTTCAGTACATGAGGTCTGCCTGGTCTTTGTTTAGCTGTGATTGTCCATTCGCGTTGCCGGTCGGGGTGGCCGAGCGGTTCTAGGCGCTCCAGTATGGAACTGCGCGACCGCTACGTTCGCAGGTTCGAATCCTGCCTCGGGCATGGATGTGTGTGATATCCTTAGGTTAGTTAGATTTAAGTAGTTCTAAGTTCTAGGGGACTGATGATCTCAAAAGTTAAGTTCCATAGCGCTCAGAGCCATTTGAACAATTTTTTTTTTCCTTTCGCGTTTCCATTTTGCACTTACATCAGCTGCAGTCGAATTGGGCAAATTTAGAAGGCTAAAAATCTCCCTGATGTTTTTTTTTACTCATGTGACATCCCATGACCAGTCCATTATGTTGTTATTGCTTCCCTGCTTACACCACAATACTCCTCGTCTCTTCATATACTGGCGGATCTACCTCTCGTGGTATCTAGTACTCAGTTCCTCATTACTTGGCGTCCAGATAGCTTTCCGATCACGAAAACTGACGATGGCCACGAGAGCGGTGTATCGACCACAGGCCCCTCCATATCCGCATCCAGTGACCCCTATCGACTGAGGATGACAAGGCGGTCGGTTGGTACCGTTGGGTCTTCCAAGGCCTGTTCGGACGGAGTTTAGTTTAGTTCGGATACTTTTGATAAGATAGTGTAGCTCCAATTTCCCCAGTATCAGTCACCTATTTTCTGAACTAAAAGAAGCTGTCCTACATATGTTGAGGACTGCGACTACTGGATGAAAGGATATTGTGGAGAACTGGACTAGTCGTAGATTAGAGGTTGTTTCCAAGTTCCGGATTCATATCTTAGTCCCGCTTAACGTTTATATCTTCCAGGAAGTTTTGAAACAGCGCCAGAGCGAAAGATTTATTCAGCCCCTAGACTGAGGATAAGTTATTTCTGCGCTATATTGTTTGTTTGCAGGTGTGCTAGTCCGAAAAAGTATGCAGAAGAGTTCTTGTAAAGTTTGGAAGTTGGGAGCCCGCCCAGTTAGCCGTGTCGTCTAACGCACGGCTTTTCGTATTGGGAAGGAGCACCTGGTCCCCGGCACTAATCCACCCGGCGGACTTGTGTCGAGGACCGGTGAGCCGGACAGTCTGTGGATGGTTTTTAGGCGTTTTTCCCCTTATTCCGCCTCAGCTGCGCTATGTCGGCGATTGCTGCGCAAACAAGTTCTCCACCTACGCGTACACTACCATTACTCTACCACGGAAACATAGGAGTTACACTCGTCTGGTGTGAGACGTTCCCTGGGGGGTCCACCGGGGGCTGAACCGCACAATAACCCTGAAAGAGTGGTTTGGGGTGGGGTGGCGGAGGGGTGAAGTGGACTGTGGTAGTTGTCTTGGGGTTGTGGACCACTGCGGCTGCAGCAGGGACAGAGCCTCTCCGCCGTTTCTAGGCCCCCGGTTAACATACAATACAATACAATACAATTGGAAGTTGGGAGAGAGGTATTTGCAGAAATGAAATTATGAGAGGGAAGGTGAGGGGATAATTTCGTGAATCGAGCCTAGGATGGAATGGTTCCGTGTTCGAGTCCTTGTTCGGCACAAAGATTTACTTTCCCAGTCTTCTAGGCGGGCTGAAGGGAGGGCGCAGGAAAGTGTATGGTATATAGCGACACGTGGACGGGCCGGAAATCAGTTTTTCGAACGACTGAAGAGAATGCGAGGGATGTAGCAGCGTGTTCGTGGTCTTAAAGTCCCCACCAGGTTGTCAGGTAAACTACTCATACCTCGATCTAATAAGCTTTGGTAGCTGCGTACTTCTGCTGGATTACCACCTGAAAGTTCCGTTATAGCTACAAGCTTCTTTTTAAGTTCAAAACTGAAGTTTAACAATCTTTAATCACGTTTTTAACATACTACTGGTGATGACCAGGTCTCTTACTGTCCCTGTAAAGTTTATAGACAGATAGTACGAACATGAGCGGAGCTTAATTGCTCTCAACTCGTCAGAAAGCAAAATTTCACACAATACTTAGATGAAGTGGTTGTCCCTTTGCGTCTCCGCTTTAGTCACATCACTAAAAGTCAAACTGGGCAGCTTTAGAAGGGTCTAAATGTCACTGATGGTTTTTTACTCAGGTGACAGACAACTGAGTAGAAAAAGTCACAGAATGTTTACTATAGTCACAAACATTAACACACATTTTGATGTCTGTTGTTCATAACTGTAAAACATGTTCTTCAGCTTGACTTAAACGAACAGAGAGGTAGCACAAACGGTTCCTGAGGCTGGGACAAAAAAACAGACCAGCTACACAAGCTGAAGGCTAAGAGCGAAATGAAAAGAACTGAGAACAGACCGACCCTGAACAGAATGAGCGAGAACGCAGACTGAAGCAAGAGTAAAAACTAAAAGCAGGCTAACTGAAAATGGTGCAAGGGTTGGCCTTTTAAAGACCCGGTCCAGGATATTACTGAATTTTGTTAATTTATATTAATTTATATATTGTATAGTTCAGAAAGTTCATCTTTTATTGGCTGTTGATTTGTTAATTATCTTTCATTTGTGTATTATTTTTTCTAATGGGCCATATATATTAACCATTCCAGTCAAGAATTATTTTTTCTGAAGAAAAAAATCATGGCTTTGCCATCCAGTTCTTCGAATTAAATTATGATTTTTCAGATTTATAGAATATTCCGAGGTGCCCCCAAGGGAGTATACAACGCATCCCCAAATGAGGACATTCTGTTCAAGTGGGTGCAGTATAAGTCGAAAACTCAAAGTATTTTATTTGATTTTCATTTCACCAGAATACATAAATTACACAAAACTTACTTAAGGATACAGGGTATTTATAAATAGTGGAAAAATCTAAATATTTTTATGACTTTATTATATTCTGTAGTCTTTCCTAATTACATTGGTATATAAATTATAGTGTTTCAAATGAAAAAGAACCTATATATACCAAATTTTAAAGTTACAGTCATGTATGCCGCCACGCCCCCTTTATTTCTGTTACAGAAACCAGTATTATTTCGAAAAGAACTGTGAACTTTCTATTTGCAGCGATTATATGCATGATCCATTGTATATGGAGTGTTGTGGACGTGTGCAAAAGAGGATGGGTGCTAGATTGAGGAAGCTACGAGGAGAAATGAGAAGAAAGTTGCTACCTGATGGAAAATCTCTGTTTGACCGAGGCAGATTGAAAGAAACTGAAATAGACCTTCTTCAGAGTTATTGTGGACTGGCTATTAGAAGAACTGCACCTCTGACTGATGTTACAGCAATGAGAAAAGCTGTATGGGCCACCTACTTTCATGTCCACAGATGACCAACCTGTTCACGGACTTTGCCCTAAAGGAGCAGATTCTTGGTGTGGTTACCAAAAAGCAAACGAAAGTGGTCAAATATACGATCATAAGCATTCTCTTCCTGAGCCTGTTATGAATGAAATAAAACCAATTTTTAGAGACCTGAGTGACCCTGTTTTGCTTAGTAAATATCTTCATGGGGGCACTAACAATACAAATGAAAGTTTCAACCAATGCATATGGGAGAGATTACCCAAGAATGCTTTTGTAGGACTAAATACATTAAAAGTTGTTGTGCTAGATGCAGTGATATGTTTAAATGATGAAATGGTAGGAAGGTTGGAAGTCCTGAGAAATTTAGGCATAAAATGTAGCTCTAATATGGAAGATCAATTGCTTGCTTGCATGTGACAGTCAACAGGTGCATGAAACTGAAATATTCGCCCTTCAAGTTACCAAACAAGCAAGAAGTGCTAAAAGGAATGCCAAGAGGAAGCTTGAGACGAAGAAATGCTGCAGGATGAAGACTATGCTTCAGGAATGTCCTGAGTCACAGTTTAATTGGACTCTTATCTTCATTTGCCATTTCCCGCAAGTTGCATTTTACTGAATTCAGGTACAAATATAGCTCAAATTTTTTTCTGTAACTTGCAATAGTCCATGCTTATGTAGTAGATATAAACTTTATTGCAGAATTAACTAAATTATAGAAAAAATAACATTTTAGTAGGAAAAAATTATAAAAGTTAAAATGTAAGATGTGATATTTTTTATCCTTGTAATATACATAATAGGTGGAATTAACAGTTCTAGTGCCTCAGCCGTCATGTCATTCGTATCTGGTAAAAATCTGGTCTCCTTCAAATGTATAACATTGGATTAAATGGATACCTCAATTTGATGAAGCATTTTGGAAAAAAATACATCGTTTTTTTGTAATTTTTTAATAACCATATGCAGGTTCAAAAATATTCAAAATACTTCTAATTTGTCTAGAAAGTGTTTTGAATTACCTGACATCAACAAAAAATTTGTAAAACATATACATTATAAACAGTGCCTGGATGAAAAAGGCGTTGATTTTTACATAATATTGAGCCGGAAAAGTACCCTGTATCCTTAATTATTGTATGCATAAACTATAGTTTTACCCTTGTGAAGAATGATAACCAATGGAACTTTTTTTCTATCCAGACATAAGTGAATGTTACATTTTACACAATAAAATTTGGTTTTGCCTTTGCAACTCGGTTTCTTGCACATGTCAAACGATTTTTTGTCACTGACAACTGGAAGATGCTCGACTTTATCCAAACAGACATCAGCTTCGGGACGAGCTTCCACACTGACTAGTTTTTAAGTACTTGGAGATGGCATTGGACTCTCACTAGTGGGACATCCCCTTTTCCTGGCAGCTGGCTTACCTACTTTTGTCAGTACTTTGACCACACTTGCCCTAAACTGAAGCAAATCAAGTGTCAAATAGGAACACCTTAATTCTGATGCGTTTTTCTTGTACTCAGTCCATGTATTTACACTTACAATATCAATAGCAAGAACAAACATGCCTGTAGAAAATCGTGTTCGGTTTAAAAAGCAGCTAACTGAATGTTGCCTTCGGGTGCAAAGCCCGCTAAATACCCAAAAGGTGGGGCTGTCGCCATGCCATTTCCGGACGCAAAGCATGTGAACAGTCATTGAAAGCTACCTATATGGCTGTTACGACTAGAATGAGTATTTTTCTTATTCAGCCTTAGGTTGGCTGCGCTGTAACAAATTCGTACGCAACAATAACATTCTCGCTGCCAATGCATTGTCGTTTGGGTGGGAAGAGTGTTTCGTGATTATCTCAGTGTCACTTATCATGCAGTTAGCGGGCTTTGCGTCTAGGCTACTCAGCTTACAATTTACCGTATGGTATAAAAGTCTAACATTACTTCCATCACTGTCCTCTTGTTCAAATTTATCGTCAGGATCATCGGATGGATCTTAAATTTCAGATGAAATAAGGAGCTCTATAACTTCTTCTTCTGTAAGTGGCCTTCGTCTATCTTAGACTTGGGGCATTGTGAAATCACCGTAAGCTGACTAAAAAGACAGCGAAATAATGTCCTAAATTTCTATGCCATTATAAACTTTCAATCACAATGTCCTCATTTGGAAACATGTATAAAGCTATAAATATGTCACTTACTTTTCGTTCTAAAATGCACCTTTAGTTTTCACCTTCAAGAATGCACCTTTCTACGCACAAATAATTTTTTTAAACTAAACTCAGAAGATATTAACCGGCTGATGGAAGGTACAAGGATTACTGAGAAGCTGCCATGTGACTGTGCGCATTCAGTTTTGTATTAACCGGCTGATGGATGGTACAAGGATTACTGAGAAGCTTCCATGTGACTGTGCGCATTCAGTTTTGTTTTGTGGTATCACAGATTGACAGAAGATGTCGACACCATTCTCAAATAAACTCTCTGCTTACGAAAATATGAGGACAACAGTCACAGAGGGTAAAATTTAACGAATTTTAATATATTAAGCATTTATTTAGTATGTCCTTATATGAGGACACCATCACCTAAAGGGTTAAAGTATGTAGTACTAGTCTATGCCTACGCACTGAGAATCCTGAGTTTATGGCCATGGGATCCATTTTGTAGGTTAAAATTTAGTTACTGAAAATTTAGTAATCTTTAATTAACGACTCCTGTTCACTGATGTGGGTGTCAACAGATTCAGAAAAATCAAGCGATCAAAAGTGTATCAAACATATCCCGGAAATTTACAGTAATGTGGCTATAATTGGCACTGAAAGTTTGACCACGTGAAACTTTTAATTAGCAATTTTTTCGAACTAATTAAGTTTGGGTTTATGTAAATACTTCACTGAAAAGAGGAAAAACAGCTCTTTAATTTGAAAGTTGTCTTTTCTTCCGAATTTATCTATTAGTTCATAAGATTTTCTTCTCCATGGATATTGAAATAACTTTGATTGCCATCATTTCTGATGAAACCACTTACCACATTGCAACCATGACAACAAACTGAATGATCTGATTGATAACAATCATGCTATGTATTTAATTTAGGGACTTAAACACCGGAATTTTGAAAAGAATGTTAGCAATAATTTTATATAGACCTTAACACATGAAATAGGAGTGCATACAGAGTAGAATGGTGGCAGTTAGCGTGCTTCGTCACAAAGCGTTCATAGTGTGTGCAGTGATGTAGTGCAAAACTGAATTTTACATTATCGACAATCTTGTGAAAATTGTGTTCAATCAAAAGAACATCTACAATAGGGACCAACGGAACAAGGCAGTGCAGACAGAGTGTTAAGACACTGATCTCGTACTCGGAAGAATTGTTTGCTACGTCCGACTGTCCTGATTTGTCAGTGGTTTTTCTAAATCATTTCGGGCAAACGTAAGGCCAGACCAACCAACTGTCCTATCACGGAAAAAACATACGTATTACTCTATGTGTATGTATATTTGAGACACCTATTTTCATTGTATTATGATGACAAATCCTATAACATTGTGAATAAATAAATAAATGTTTCAAGTTAAGATCTTAAGGTCAAAACGACGTCGGCTTTAACTAGTTGATGTCGACAGATTTTTACACTTTTCGTAAATTTCGAATTATGAACTACTAATGATATTAACAGTCAACGGTAAGTAGCCGATTTACACTGTTATATCTCGTATTCTTGTTCGATGAGGTATGAATACTCTTTCTTTAAATTAACTTCACTTTCATGAGAAGGAGCATTGGTATATTTACGAATTCATATTGACTAAAAAACATCGGATCTCTGCTCGAGCGTTCTTCTTGATTCTCGTCAAATCTGTGGTTTTATCTGGGAACCCCAGAATAGGACGTTAGGGTAGTTATGTAAACTATATATGTCTCGGTTGTTATCGTTTCGCTGACTAACAGTGAGACTGGTTTACACATTTCTCTACTGCTGTCGCTTGCAAATCTATCCTTTTCATTCCAAGAACTTCTTTTCGTCTGGCAGTTTCTTCTAAGCAGATTACAAATTCAGTATTTTGTCGTTACGTCAGTTCAATCTGTCACATAGAATTCGAACTGGTTTTATGGTTTGTATTTCCTAATTAGCGAGCAGAACGTAAGGTCACATGCAAGTAGCTCGGAAGCTGCGCCTGACTTTTGCCCGGTTCTCCAGTGATGCTGCCGCTGCTTCTCACGTCCCTGATAAGCTGATATTCATACCGTGACACCTTGTGCTATGTCGACACGCTTTACCGAGAAGTGCGGATCGGAAGTTGTGACACTATAGCCAGAGCGGTAGTCATCCACTTCCTTCTCTTGTCAATTCACATACATTCGTAGTAGCGTCGGGTTGTTGGCCACTGCGAAAAGTATCTTGCGCTGTAGGTGGATAGCACCAATACCTCTGAAATCTACCTTTCGAGTCGTTCCAGCTGAGCTGAAATTCGTTGGAGGATTAAAGAAAACATCACAGAGCACCCAACAGGCGTTTCAGTGGAGAAAAAAGGTAAATAGAAAAAATTAGAGTAGTCTCTTTTCTAATGTTTGGGAAGCACATTGCAGTTTTTTCATTCATTGTAAATGCCACCGCATGGGTGTGAAGTTTGCATGAAAATTTTCGCGGTATATTTCTTTTGCACACAGGCAACAGATACAGTTTTATCTCTTTTTCTAATGCTTAATGATTTCCTTTTAGTCAGAAGCGATCATTAAAAATACAGATCGTAAACGCTAAGTAAAGCGTGAATGCATTTAGCGTCCCACCGTTTCCGAAACATTTATTTATTTATTTATTTCATATGGCAAGGTTAGGGCCTCCAGGACGGGTTATGCATCTAACGGTGGACTATGACAATAATAACAGTATTAATAATAGTAGTAGTAGTAGTAGTAGTTGTTGTTGTTGTTGTTGTTGTAGAATTTCGGCAACCTCATCATTCCTTTTTTAAAATTCTATAAGCGCCTACACTTTGCATCCAAAAGAAACGTGTGACATGGTCTCCTTTTCACGTTTCCTGCAGCCATCATCTATTCCTAGCTCCTTCACGACACTTCTGCTTCGAGGAACAACCAGAAGTACATATCGAAATTCTAAGGCATGTATGAAAGCTGCACGAAGTGTGAGGATCGAAAGGAGACCATATCACACTTTACCTCTGGATATAAAACCCTGGAATATTTGAAAAGGCATGATGAGATCACCAAAATAATTCACCACAAGTTGGGACTGCAGTATCAATTAATGCAAGACTCTCTTCCATACTACATATACAATCTTCGAACTGTTGTCGAAAACGAATGTTCAAAATTTACTGGATCCACAGCATACAAACTGAAAACACAGTTCTTTGTGAAATTATGATAAATACAGCTCAATAACAAACCTCCCTTACAGCCAACTCCGTACGCAACATCCATAATTTCCAAATCACCTGGAATGAGAACATGACATGGCAGATGAGTTGGTCATTCGGAAACAGAAGCCTATACACACCATCCCTGTGGTAGTACCGGACATCAGTATTGTCCTAAAAGGCAGTTGTGCTGAACATTACAGAATAGTGCACTGGGTCGTTGGAGAAAATAATAAATTTGGTTACAGCTTGTCATTTAAACGCTATTATTAGCACTAATATTTTTATTAGCTAAAAATCATCACAAATGCTCAAAAATATGCTGTTGTGACTAAAGCGATACAAAAACATCGCATAATAACATGAAAAACATGACCCAAAAATATTAAAATGAGGCAAAATTTCTGTTGTAAAATAAATCGGTATGATAATGAGCTATTTATTTGAGAATAAAATGCACATGGAAAGCAAGCTAAGCTAAGGAATTTGATAATTTAGTACGCTCTTTATTAATATCATTGGAACACAGTTGACGTATTGTTTGGTATTTTGTACGTCGTCATTTTTACATGAACATATGAACTCTGAGTTCCAATAAACAATAAATTGCTTTTCCAAATTTTTAAATAAAAAAGATTTCATATTGTCAGCCGACAAGCCTTGTTGTCGTTGTCCAGGTCTTCAGTCCAAAGTCTGTTTTGATGGAGCTCTCCATGCTGCTCTATCCTGTGCAAGCCTCTTCATATCCGAGTAACTGCTACAATCTACATCCTTCTGAATCTGCTTACTGTATTCGTCTCTTGGTCTCCCTGTACGATTTTTATCCCCCACACTTCCCTCCTGTACCAAATTGGTGACGTCTGGATGCCTCAGAATGTGTCCTACCAACCAATCCCTTCTTTTAGTCAGGTTGTATGACAAAGTTCTCTTATGCTCAATTTTATTCAGTAGCCTACCTCCTCATTAGTTACGTGATCGGCCCATCTAATCTTCAGCATTTCAAAACCTTGTATTCTCTTCTTGTCAAAATTGTTCATTGTGCATGTTTCACTTCCATACATGGCTGCACTCCATACAAATACACTCCTGGAAATGGAAAAAAGAACACATTGACACCGGTGTGTCAGACCCACCATACTTGCTCCGGACACTGCGAGAGGGCTGTACAAGCAATGATCACACGCACGGCACAGCGGACACACCAGGAACCGCGGTGTTGGCCGTCGAATGGCGCTAGCTGCGCAGCATTTGTGCACCGCCGCCGTCAGTGTCAGCCAGTTTGCCGTGGCATACGGAGCTCCACCGCAGTCTTGAACACTGGTAGCATGCCGCGACAAGCGTGGACGTGAACCGTATGTGCAGTTGACGGACTTTGAGCGAGGGCGTATAGTGGACATGCGGAAGGCCGGGTGGACGTACCGCCGAATTGCTCAACACGTGGGGCGTGAGGTCTCCACAGTACATCGATGTTGTCGCCAGTGGTCGGCGGAAGGTGCACGTGCCCGTCGACCTGGGACCGGACCGCAGCGACGCACGGATGCACGCCAAGACCGTAGGATCCTACGCAGTGCCTTAGGGGACCGCACCGCCACTTCCCAGCAAATTAGGGACACTGTTGCTCCTGGGGTATCGGCGAGGACCATTCGCAACCGTCTCCATGAAGCTGGGCTACGGTCCCGCACACCGTTAGGCCGTCTTCCGCTCACGCCCCAACATCGTGCAGCCCGCCTCCAATGGTGTCGCGACAGGCGTGAATGGAGAGACGAATGGAGACGTGTCGTCTTCAGCGATGAGAGTCGCTTCTGCCTTGGTGCCAATGATGGTCGTATGCTAGTTTGGCGCCGTGCAGGTGAGCGCCACAATCAGGACTGCATACGACCGAGGCACACAGGGCCAACACCCGGCATCATGGTGTGGGGAGCGATCTCCTACACTGGCCGTACACCACTGGTGATCGTCGAGGGGACACTGAATAGTGCACGGTACATCCAAACCGTCATCGAACCCATCGTTCTACCATTCCTAGACCGGCAAGGGAACTTGCTGTTCCAACAGGGCAATGCACGTCCGCATGTATCCCGTGCCACCCAACGTGCTCTAGAAGGTGTAAGTCAACTGCCCTGGCCAGCAAGATCTCCGGATCTGTCCCCCATTGAGCATGTTTGGGACTGGATGAAGCGTCGTCTCACGCGGTCTGCACGTCCAGCACGAACGCTGGTCCAACTGAGGCACCAGGTGGAAATGGCATGGCAAGCCGTTCCACAGGACTACATCCAGCATCTCTACGATCGTCTCCATGGGAGAATAGCAGCCTGCATTGCTGCGAAAGGTGGATATACACTGTACTAGTGCCGACATTGTGCATGCTCTGTTGCCTGTGTCTAAGTGCCTGTGGTTCTGTCAGTGTGATCATGTGATGTATCTGACCCCAGGAATGTGTCAATAAAGTTTCCCCTTCCTGGGACAATGAATTCACGGTGTTCTTATTTCAATTTCCAGGAGTGTAGTTTCAGAAAGGACCTCTGACACGTAAATCTATGCTCGATGTTAAAAAATTTTCTCTTCTTGCCATTTCCAGTCTACATTTTATACCCTCTCTACTTCGACCATCATCATTTATTTTGCTTCACAAATAGCAAAACTCATTTACTACTTTAAGTGTCTCATTTCCTAATCTAATTCCCTCAGCAACATCTGATTTAATTCTCCTACATTCCATTATCCCCGTTTTGCTTTTGTTGATGTTCATCTTATTCATCTTATATCCTCCTTTCAAGATATTGTCCATTCCGTTCAACTGCTCTTGCAAGTCGTTTGCTATCTCTGACAGAACTACATCGTCATCAGCAAACCTCAAAGTTTTTATTTCTTCTCCCTGGACTTTAATTCCTACTCCTAATTTTTCTTTTGTTTCCTGTACTGGTTTACTCAATATATAGACTGAATAACATCTGGGACAGGCTACAACCCTATTTCACTCACTTCTTAACCACTGCTTCCGTTTCGTGCCAATTGACTCTTATAACTGCCATCTGGTACCTGAACAAATTGTAAATAGCTTTTCGCTCCCTGTATTTTACCCCTGCCACCTTTAGAGTTTGAAAGAGTATTCCAGTCAACATTGTCAAAAGCTTTCTCAATGTCTACGTAGGTTTGCCTTTCCTTAACTTATCTTATATAAGTCGTGGATCAGTACTGCCTCCCGTGTTTACATTTTTCCGGAATCGAAACTGATCTTCTCTGAGGCCGATTTGTACCAGTTTTACCATTCTTCTGTAAAGGATTCGTGTTATTATTTTGTAACCGTTACTTATTAAACTGATAGTTCTGAAAGTTTCACACCTGTCAGCACCTGCTCTCTTTGGTATTATAATTACTATATTCTTCTTGGAGTCTGAGGATATTTCGCCTGTCTCATACATTTTACTCACACGATGGAATAGTTTGGTCATGACTGTCTCTCCCAAGGGTACCAGTAGCACTCACGGAATGTTGTCTACTCCCACGAATTTGTGTCGACGTAAGCCTCTCAGCGCTTTGTCAAATTCTTTACGCAATACCGGTCTCCATTCTCATCTTCATCTACGTCTCCATTTTCATAATATTGTCTTCAAGTTTATCTCACTTATATAGATCTTCTTTATACTCCTTTCACCTTTTTGCTTTCCCTTCTTTGGTTAGGACTGGTTTTCCATCTGAGTTCTTTATATTCATACAGGTGGTTCTCTTTTCTTCAAAGGTCTCTTTAATTTTCCTGTAGGCAGTATCTACCTTATACATTCATACATTTGTCCTCTAGCTATTCCTGCTTAATCATTTTGAACTTTCTGTCAGTCTCATTTATTATACGTTTGTGTACCCTTTCACCTACTTCATTTATTCAATTTTTATATTTCCTCTTTCATCGATTATATTCAATGTCTCTTGTGTTACCCAAGGATTCTTACTAGCCCTCGACGTCTTACCTACTAGATCCTCTGCTGCGTTCACTATTTCAACTATCGAGGCTACCCATTCTTATCCTATTGTATTTCTTTCCGCTGTTCTTGTCAATTGTTTCCTAGTACTCCCTCTGAAACCCTCTACATCCCCTGGTTTTTTCAGCTTATCCAGGTCCCATCTCCTTAAATTCGTGCCAACAAGCCTTGTACTTCGGAAAACTCCTTTCTACTTCAGCTGACAGAATAGACGGACAATATCATTTGAATCTAAATTTAAATGAGTAAGAGAGGAACTATTCACGCAACAAAATAATAGAAATGGAACACAGTGTTCGTTTTTTCTAAGACTTTCCCCTTATTTAAAATAACTTCTTCCTCACTTTCCCACAAAAGCTTCTAATTTATTCAGCATTTGTTTCAGTTGTTCCATCCGCTTCACTAACGGTTCTTCTGATTGCTCCAAAGCACTTATGGCAGAAGGAATAAATCCTAAATTTTACTTTCTGTACGATAGTTTGCCTGAAATTTTAACATTAGACTTTACTTCTTGTGCTAGCCCAATAGAAGTGAATTCACGGCTGTCTAATGAATCAATCATGCTTTCGACAACGTAGAAGTTCTGGCAGTAATAGTTGCTGGCATCGATCCAGGAACCCATCACGTCACACTGGGAGATGGTAGCAAGGAAATGTGAGAGGAGCAGGAGGATATTGGTGTTTAACGTCCCGTCGACAACGAGGTCATTAGAGACGGAGCACAAGCTCGGATTAGGGTAGGATGGGGAAGAAAGTCGGCCGTGCCCTTTCAAAGGAACCATCCCGGCATTGGCCTGGAGTGATCTAGGGAAATGACGGAAAACCTAAATCAGGATGGCCGGACGCGGGAGCAAGGAAATGTCTGGAGCTAACAACTTAAATGCTACAACACGTGAAGCGGCTTTGAAAAATTCGTTTTTTGTCACAACCAATTAATTTTGTCAACATCACTGAATTTACTACGAATCTCTTCTGCAATTCTGAGTAGGGCGTGAGCTTAACAAGTCACATGCGCCTTTTATTGTATAATTCTTTTAGTGAAGAGGCAATTTTCCGATATAAAGTGCACAGTCCGTTACGAAGACCGGTATATTTTTTATTTGCAATCTTTCATCCGATTTTTTTGTATCGGTCTGTATGGCATTTATAGATCTGTCGAACAATTTCCAGTTTGTTAGATACTTTTCGTCTGAATTACCTTCTCTCAAAATTTCCACAATGACATTTGCTATATATCTTCACACAGACTGTGGTTTCATGAATTGATGCCCATAATTTTTTATTTGCAACAAGCCATCCGATTTGTTGCATCGTTATTTTGTTGTTTCGGATTACATGGTTCTTTCTTAAAGTGAAAGAATCAGGAAAAGATATGTCTGATTATACTTTTTTTTAAGGATTCACAAAGGTTGGGATGATCCATCTTTCACAAGTGAATGGCAGCACAAAAGAAAGATGTACAAGGTTCTTCACAGAATGAGATTGTCAAGATTCCCTGAGGAAGATTTGCTGTTTTTTTCTTTTCATTTCCAGTCCATTATGTTTGTGTATTTCTGTAGCCACATTATAAACTTAAATGACTTCTCCTCAGTTACTCTTACGTCGCACAGTTTACAATGTAACATTTTACCAAAAGTCGTAAATACTTCTCACTATACTGAGATACGAAATTTTGTAATCTTACTTGAACACATTGCTTCACTTTTAGACATTTTTTCAGAACTATACTGCACAGACCCCCGACTTCAACAAGAATGAGTTAAACAACTACTTACTCATAGAGTATCAATAGGCTACACTAACTCAATGTTGTGTGAGAATGAAATACTGATTGTGAATTCCAACGAAATAGGGGAATGAGGTAGATATTTGCCATTTTCCAGGAAACAAATGAAATGAGCAGTTCTGAGACATGTAATGCACAAGAAAGAAACTGCATAAGAAAAGTTGCGACCAATTACTTACCAAAATATGTTCTACCAGAGAAATGGCCAATATGCGTAAAAATGACTTAACAATTTACAGTAATTAATTTAGTTTTTTTTAACAAACACAGATCACGAGTTACAGGATGGTTTGTTCGAGAGTTGCGTGGTTGAAATTAACATGGAGATGGAGAAATATTCAGTGTTATGCAAAGATATAGTCAAGATGCTGGACGTATCCGATATGGTACTGCAGTTATGTAATGATTGTGTCCGATATGTTTGATAAGAGGGAATGAGAAGACCAGTCAGAAACCAAATAAATTTGTTGGCGTTTAAAATCTTGCTTTGATGTGATAAATAATTCAGCGATTGAAGGAACGTAACGACAACTTAGTACGTGCTTATATCGTTACCACATTAACATTTTATTTCTGTATAAATGTATATACCTTGGAAATTGGATGGTCACGTAGCCACCTAGAACAGAAGTGGGAATTTAAAATGGCCGTGATGAGTTTTATAATGTTTTTAGTAACCAGCGAGTCATATAAGAAGGTGACAAGATTAGTTTTTAGCTTTCCTACCTTTTATGCATGGATTAAATGTAACTCAACATTTCGCTACCGTGCGTTAAACCCCCTCTCCCGAGAAAGAGGGACAGGTGTAGCATATGCCCGGTATTCTTGCAAGGGAAGTGCTGTTATGCGAGAAACGTTCAAGTATTAAACATTGATTGGCATTTACGTTCGACAGTACTTACGCATTATTACTTTGGTAATTTCTATTCACAATATTGCATGTGAATTTGCGGCTCCGCTAAATAAAGCACTAGTCGTTTTAATTCTATGCTTCATTACTAACAATTCATTGTAGTATGTTGTCTTCACAGTCACAGAGATTTTGAGAAAAAAATTACGAATCTGAACTGTAAATTCTTCACAGTTGAAAATAAGGAAATCAATCCATATAAAATCATTCTTGATTTATTAATGAATGACAGTTCTTAAATCACAAAATCGTAACAAATGCTCAAAGAGTCCACTTGCTTCTCGACATCAAACAACAGCAAAAGTTGGATGACTCGACTGTCTTTTGTATGGAAACGCTTTTGATACAGCAATGCAGTCTTATATTCATTACCACACATGCGGCCTTAAATAAAAACCATAATCTGACCACGGAATGAACATATTGTCACGGACAAATCCAGCTCACTGCTACGACTCACGTGGCCTATTTGAATCATTCATCTAGAATTAATCGCATTTTGCTATTATATCGTTTATTCTTGTCATCATTTTAGTATTTTAAAACATTCTGTTTATGTGTTTAGTTTGTATGTGGGAGAAGAGTTCATAGCTGCTGCCAATCTTTTCCGATAGAAAGAATGAAGTAGTAAAAAAGAAGCAAAAGCAATTAAATGAGGGAAAAGTGTCAGTGCTCAGGACACACACAATTCGTAGTTCATGTGTCTAATAGTACAAGATATTTCACAGTTGTTGATATATATTGTATGAGCAGGATAAAATATTTGGTCGGGCCACCAGAGTGTGCCCCAATAAGAGTGACTCAGATTCTTGTGCTGCCATCCGTATCTGAATTCGAACATTTGTACGACAGTCGCTATGTTCGCACTAGTACCCGAAGGAAGACGATCACGTTCACACTTGTAGCCGAATTCTGTAGTAATCATGCTAACAAAATAAAACCAATTCATTTGACTTATTTTACAGGTTCAGTGTAACAGGGCTAAAAATATGAAGCAGAATACCTTATACAAGTATCTTTCAGATTTCAGTGTTGTAGGGACCCCATGAATTCCCGATTTCCCAAACAAGGGATCATGGATGAACAAAACCAAAATATCTGATTAATCCCTCGGGTAGTGCATCATTAAAAAATCTGTCACGGATTCACAGCTTAACATTGAGTAGATGACACGCAGACCTAATTGTACCCATTGAACCTTTGGAAAGAAGATATATAAAATGATCATTTCCATTGCATATGAAAACAGGAACCATGTGTAAGTTATTCCTGATCTTTTTAATTCGAAAAAAGTATTTTCTACATTATGATGCCAATACTTTATATAAACGGTAGATAAACTTCTTCATATTGGCGTAAAATACTGTTTTCATATAATTGTGCGTTTAATTTCCTTTCGAATATACAACAAATAATATATGTTAGTTAGATTACGGTTTCTGTTACGTTTTGAGAAAATAGTTTAACATTATATCGAATATTACAAGTTTCCCACAATCTAATCGAAACTTTATCAGTAAACTCTTCCGGGCTAAGTTGCCGTGGTCGATCTGTAGAACTTCTTCTCCCTGACGTTTCGTTCTCAACTACGGAGAACATCTTCCGAGGTGAGTCGACGACTGGCTGCTAGGAGCTGGGGCAGCCGCTTATATAGAGATCGTAGTATGGAACATACATTCTTTCTGTTTATACAGTTTAGATAAAATGGCAGAGTCTTGTGGTGAAGGAGGTGAATGTGGTTCATCCACAACCAAAGAAAGCAAAATCCGGATAAGTGCGAGTAGGACTCAGGCATCAAGGGTTCCGTACATATTTAACTGTGTATATAGTTAGGTCATCCATCCCAGGAATCGTATAATCTCGACAGTTTTTGCATGTTATCGATATTGATACAGGCAAGACATATACTGAGAACATATATAATTAGCAACAGATCTGAAATATAATTACAGAGCAAAGTGTAAGATGTATGACTATACAATAAAAGCAGATATTTTGAGTGGTGATAATCAAGGGAAAGTCTGAAATATACAAAAGTTGATAGCACTTTGTATGGACACAGTAAAACAATCAACGTGTTTTTTTTAAATATAGAAAGTATAACAATAATAGAAACCCTGATCAGAGAGGGCCTTCTCACTGTACAATTTCAGTAATGGATCAATTGCACTGCACAACACACTTTTTGTCCTTTGCATAAAAATAGATGATTATGACTGGTTTTCGTATGCTGAATTCAGATTTGTTTCTAGTTCTTCTCCATCACATACAGTTTCTTATGGATTTCAGTTTTTTATCTGTTACGGAAATATAATTTAATTTAACTGAAATAAGTTTCAGTTCGCATACAATAAGGAAACTTTTTCTCTATTTGTATTCTGATCTCTGTGTTTGTCCATGTTGTGTTGGCTACAAGTCACAATTCTGCACGAGTATACAGAATGGAAACTGGTCTGCAATCCATTCACCAAAATTGTAGTGCGCATACTGCCGTATTGAAACAGAGTAAAGAGCCATGTCTGAATCCAAAGGCGAACTGATTCTTAAAGCTTTAAACATGGCTGCGTTGTTAGCGACCGTTACAAGGTAAAATTAAAACAACTAGAGCCCTCATTCGCAAAATTGAAGTCCTTTTGGTCTAGGTTTCGGCCACTTCTAAGAGTGCCTTCATCAGAAATAAAACATTTAAAACTGGCATGTCACGTTTAAAATAAATGTGAAGCGATAACGCTTTAGTCACAAAATATTAAAGTAGAAAGCATAGAGGCAGACCACTAAGGGCTCATCACATGTCGACCTGCGGTAGCATCAGACTGAGGAGCCCGCGTTAGCAATTGCGGGCAGGTGAACGTTATACCAAAAGTGCCATCTAGTAGCCGTAAATACGAACCGGCTACTTCACATTCCAAATATAGACAGGTGAAATGTGTAATACATGAAACAAGAGGTAATATTTTATCTGACAGCAGCAGACATGGCAACAATTTGTTTCAAAAATGGTTCAAATGGCTCTGAGCACTATGGGACTCAACTGCTGTGGTCATAAGTCCCCTAGAACTTAGAACTAGTTAAACCTAACTAACCTAAGGACAGAACACAACACCCAGCCATCACGAGGCAGAGAAAATCCCTGACCCCGCCGGGAATCGAACCCGGGAACCCGGGCGTGGGAAGCGAGAACGCTACCGCACGACCACGAGATGCGGGCTAACAATTTGTTTACATAAAAGCTTAGAAGTACAGTTTAAAGGCTGAAAAACGCCATTACAGATTTCCAAAGGGAGTTGAATAACTCAGTGAATAGAAAAACGCTATGGGAAATCCTTAGCTGGTATCCTTGCTGACATTTTCATTAACTCTCTAGAAGAAACGTTCAACTGTTTCTCAGCTACAGCGCTAGGCATTCTCTCCTATTTCAGATATGTCGATGATATTCTAGTCATGTACAAAGGACCTGTTGATGGCATTGACCGTATTTTCAGTTTCTTCAATGAACTTCACGAGAAAATATTCTTCACCAGCGAACTCGGAAACGACGCCTGTCAATTGAATTTTCTTGATTTGACGCTTACAGCAGAAGAAAATAAAATCTCATATAATGTTTTTCGTAAAGAAACATACACCGATCAGATCGTACCTGCGTCTTCTATGCACCCACAATCTCCTAAGAACGCTTTCTTTTACTCTGCTACTTCTAGTCCACTCTCGAAAGAAAAATTCGAGGAAGAAATTAATATAATCAAAATGATAGCAGTTAATAACGAATACGAACCTGCCAAAGTCGGTAACATTTTTAAAAACAAAACTGTAAAAAGGATTACTACACTGGGCACCTCTACCTTTGAGTCCAGCCTAGAAGAAGTTTATTTCTATTCCTTTCTTGAAGCCCATTTCATATCAGATCCAACGCTTTCTTAGTAGTAAATACAACTGTAATGTCGCCTTTTCAACCAATAATAGTTTGAAAAAAATTTCATTCGTAATTTTAAATCTACCCGTTCCCCCCTGAAAAACTCTGGTGTCTGTAAGATTTTTGCGACACCTGCTCTTCTTACTACATAGGACAAACAGGACGTGATTTTACAGTCAGATACAAAGAACACCTTTTAAGAAAAAATTGTACTAACACCCAAAATTCGTCTTTTGCTGACCACCTTCTGATTACAGGTCACGCGCCAAAAGCTGTTCACGATTTCAACATTTTGCACACTGAGAAGAAAGGGCGTAGATTAGATGTTTTCGAACAATCAGAAATTTTTAAACATCTTTCTCCAAATGATGGCCTCATTATTAATGAGCATCTACAATTACATAATAAAAGCTAACAAAGCCGTTACTTGATATTTGATTTCGTGTTCCTTCGTGCAGTTACCGAAATATTTCTTCTATTTAAGTCGATTCATAACTGTTTGTTCATTAAATGGTTTATATTAACTACATTTCATGTTATGCCGTTTTTTTATTCGCTTTGTAATTCTGTAATGGTGTTTTTCAGGCTTTAAACTGTACTTCTAAGATCTTCCGTAGACAAATTGTTACCATGTCTGCTGCTGTCAGATAAAATATTGCCTCTTACTTCATGTGTTACACATTTCACCGGTCTATATTTGGAATTTTAAGTAGCCAGTTTGTATTTGCGGCTACTAGATTGCACTTTTGGTATACGTATGTATATATATATAAGAACTGGGGATCTAGAAACGGCGGAGAGGCTCCGTTGCCGCCATAGCCCTCAGTGGTATACAACCCTACAACAGGCTGCAGCAGTCTACTCACCCCACAGCCGCCCCAAACCGAACCTAGGATTGCTGTTCGGTTCGGCCCCCAGTGGACCCATCCCCCCTCCCCGGGAACGTCTTATTCCAGGCGAGTGAAACTCCTATGTTTGCGTGCTAGAGATCCCTCCAACTCTGTTCCACTCGCGAATAGTGCGTGGGAAGAATGAATGTCGGTAAGCCCCTGTATTGGCTCTAATTTCTCGAATTTTCTCCTCGTGGCCAATACGCGAGATGTATATGAGGGGGAAGTAGTATGTTGTCTGACTCCTCCCGAAAAGTGCTGTCCCGAAATTTCAGTAGCAAATATCTCTGTGATGCACAACGTCTCTCTTGTAACGTCATCCAGTGGAGTTTGTTTAGCGTCCAGGTAACTCTCTCTCGCCAGCTAAACGATTCCGTGACGAAGCGCGCCGCTCTTCGTTGGATCTTCTCTATCTCGTCTATCAGTCCTACCTGATAGGGATCCCAGACAGATGAACAATCCTCAAGAATCGGGAGAACGTGGAAACTGTTTGTGCAGCAATCGCCGACATAGTGTTAACTGAGGCGGAATAAGGACTTTTGGTATAACGTTCATCTGCTCGCAACTGCTAACGCGGGCGCCTCAGTCTAATGCTACTGCAGCTCGACATGCGATGCAGCCCTTAGTGGCCTGTCTCTATGTTTTCTATTTTAATATTTTGTGACTAAAGCGTTATACGTGACATGCCAGTTTCAAATTTTTATTTCTGATGAAGGCACTCTTACAAGTGGTCAAAACCCAAGTCAAAAAGACCTCATTTTCGCGACCGAGGGGAGCAGTTGTTTTAATTTTGCGAACTGATTCGTATTGTTTATTTTATAAACTGTGCATTTTATCCACTGCGCTGACCTACAGATAAACAGTTGTTTGATGTACTGCCAGAATATACGATGAGCAGCAGTAAGAGAAAAGACCACACGAGCAAGTAACGAACAGTTCGTACAAAGAGGATGATGGCAGTACATAAGAAAAGTCAGTTTTCCGATTTTATTGATGCAAATAGTAAAAATCCATCTAAATTTAGAAAGTACTGCATGTAAATGAAGCAAAGCTACATCAACTCCTGGAGTTAGTGTTTCAGTAGATATTCTACTTTTCCTTTAAAAAATTAAAAACGACTTGTTTCGCGTCTGCACATTTTCTTCAGTACTGTATACAGTACATCCTATTCGATTCTGAGAAACCTAACTGGCACACAAAAATAATTTCTTTCGTACATCACAGCTTGATGTAGAAGAGCACTCCTTTCGATGTTGGTGATAGGTACTGTGATACTGAAGTTGCTAGTACTCAGTAACAAGTATTTTGCATTGAATAATGTGGTCGCTAGCTTATTTACGTTTGGTTCATTTTAGATGATACACCGCCGTGAACTAAATGTAGTTAAAATATTGAAATTACTTTGAAGTGGAAGGAAAGCCACATCTCGCTACAGTAAGGAGAAATTACGAGTGTTTGAAAGCGCTGCGCCGGCCGTAGTGGCCGTGCGGTTCTAGGCGCTACAGTCTGGAGCCGAGCGACCGCTACGGTCGCAGGTTCGAATCCCGCCTCGGGCATGGATGTGTGTGATGTCCTTAGGTTAGTTAGGTTTAATTAGTTCTAAGTTCTAGGCGACTGATGACCTCAGAAGTTAAGTCGCATAGTGCTCAGAGCCAGTTGAACCATTTTTTGAAAACGCTGCAGGTTGGAACTACGTGCAAGTAGCCTGCAGCTCGGTCGCGAACGGTGCGTGCAAGTAGACGCTCTTTGTTCAAATTAGTGATTGCGAATTATTGTTTTACTCCCTGCTGGAAGAAATTGATGAAGAGGAAGACATTCCACATCAACAGTTACATACTGGAAAAGCTGAAAGACATCTCATATTTAGGGCTAAGCTTGACAAACGTTTCTTTGCGACACTTATCAATCGTCTTATTAAACAAAAATGACTCATATTACATAACGTGTTGGAGTGAAATCGTAGGTCTGGCTCTAATTCAAGACATTTACATAAATTATATTCTAACACAGCCTGCTGTATTCATTTAAAGTAATACCAATATTAAATCGAAATAAATTCGCTGAGTGCGAATGTCTTGGCATTAGCTGTGTTAAGTATACGTATACTACTATTAGTGACATACAAAAATTTATGCTGGGCTGGGACTGGAACTCGGATTTCCCTCTTATTGCGTGCGGTCGCCTTAACAACTTCAGGTATCAGTGCACGTGAGAATTTCGAATTAATTTTGAATGGCTGCCAATCGTCATTAATAACTATTCATCCAGACATGCAAGTAATTAATAGCTACGAATTACTTTCGGGTTCAAAATATGAATGAAAATTACAGCATTGGTACAAACACAAACTCTTGGAGCTGTTTCTATTGGAGTGCATTTGAATTATCGGATTAAACATCCAGAAAGGAAAAAAATAAGAAGTAAAATAAAATTGCTGCAAGGAAAAGTACCGATATTTAAAAAGCAAAGTAACTTCATTGTCGTCTGAAGCTAAAAACAGCGGCTGTTCAAAGCTTATTTAGTCATTCACGCTTATTTAGTCATTCACTATTTCCGTTAAGTAAGAATGTTGATTTCAAGGCATAGTAATCAGCAGCTATCGCTTCATCATCATCATTCATCCCCATTATTTTTATCGGAGGAAGGCAATGGCAAACCACCTCCGCTAGGACCTTGCCTAGTACAGCGGTGCAGGTCTCCCGCATCGTCCCCTACGCTCTGTCAAGGGACTTCATCATCATCATCATCATCATCATCATCATCATCGTTTAGCACTCACTCGATTTCAATATGGCCTCGACTGTAACGCTTGCCTGCAAACAAATCAAAGGAGTCGCCCTCTGGTTTCGTTCTGTATTCTGTAGGGTTAGCAGATTTCGGAATGCCAAAAAGAGGACATTTTCTATATTTTAGGATGAAAAGGAGGACACTTTCTATTTCTTAAATTTATTAAATAAGAAACAAAAAATAAAAACATTACACACATCTCACACATAACAAAAAATAAAATCATTACACACATCTACAACAGTTTAGAATTCATGTTTTTTTTACTGAATCTTTTTTAAAAGTTCCTTTTAAGTGGCTTGATTTTTCAGATATATCGTGGACTTACGTGGAAGAATCAATCAAATTTTTGTTGAATTAAAATAGTAAAACTGCCAATGAAAAATGCTTTGATCAGTTTTCAAGTAAAAAAAAAAAATAATTCATAGCCACATATGATGGAAAATCAGCATGGCAAAATCAATATAGTACATAACATCCTTCACCTTCGAAGCATAATCGTCATTTTCCATTTGAAATAATCTTTCTTTCAATTGAAACATACAAAATTTTCATTTTTGCTGTGTAGAACACCACGAAGGGAATCCAGAATATTCCTTACATCTACAAGGGAGTTTTCTTCCTTTTTTAACTTACCAATGTCATTATGATAAATGCCAAATAAAGGCTGAATAAGCCATAGATATATCTCATTTATTGGGTCCATAAATTCTTAAGGGTTATCGGAGGTTTGTTTCTTGACAGACGGCATCCCATTCCAGCCAATACCTTGTTAAGTACTCTCTGTATGGCAGAGAATACGTTATTTTCCATCACCTCTCTTAATACCACCGAACACTGCGTTGCAATTATCAGCACCAAACGCCACACATTTACCCTTAATTTTGAACTTTTTAAGCATATCAGTGATACATGTTAAAATAGTTTCTGCAGTTTCATTTGGTCTACTTTCAATATTAAGAAGTTTAATTTGCAGTGCTTCATTTCTGTGATCAAAGTAATGATCTATAATGGGGATCATTTTAATATTCCCATGGTTACTAGCATGTGGCGAGACACGAAAAAAAGGAATGCACTCCAGATCTTTCATGATGCATTCTACTGAATGAGGTGCTAGAACTGAATTCACTATTGCTTCAGTTTTGGTACGTCCACACAAATTTTTTTATTATATGGATGAATCAGGGAAAACAGTCCTCTGGTACAGTCCATAGATTTTAACTGCTGCGGTGAAACACAGTATGGTCAGCAAGAATTCCTTCAGCTGCACTTACTTGTTGGTCCAGTATAGCGCAGGGTTCTGTAAAAACATTACTCTCTTTCTATGACTTAACATCCATCTCCAACACATTTCATATGTTTTATTTTTCTGTTTTCATATGCGCTTCCAAATCGCTGGCACCATGATTTGCTATAGATTCGTAGGTCCCTGGGCAACAAACGATACATTTCGCTTCCTATTGAAGTCTTCAGGACGAAAGCCTGGTTATTATTCTCGGAATTTATCGGTAAATGCAGACTTCCTCTTTGACATGATGAGAAATTATCTTAAAAGTGAAATCGACAATGACCAAAACGCATTGTTCAGCAACCGCATGAAAAAGTCCTCACTTACAAATCTGAACTATATTTCTGTGCCGCAACATACATTTGAAAATCACGGAACTTACCAATAAGATGAATACGGAATACGGAAAGTAAGGATGCAGCTGTGTGATCCGCAAGTTCGCTAAAAAAACGTGCATCACACAAAAACAAAAAGCACGTAAACATCATAGCTATCTTTTGACCATAGATACTTCCTATGGGCGAAGCAGCTATCTCTAAGCTAAAAAGATAGAAACATGATTTGTACGCAGTATAAATCGATATTTTCTGTTTTCTGAGCGTAACAGATGGATTTTAAGCTAATATCAAACGCTGTAATTTAATGACCATAATAAAAAGTGCGCAAGATGAAAACAGAAATTAAAAGATCTTCATTTCCAAAATTCAAAAAGGCAGATATTAGTAGAAATGGCAAAAATGTATGTGGACGCTGCATTAAACGTCGAAAATGAGGAGGACATGTTCACGTAAACGCGGACATCTGGTAACCCCCCTAGTGTTCTGTCTATTCTGAGATCCTGCCTTGTGCTGCCACTTGGTGAATTTTCATGCAATTTCGAAGAAAGACTTGTTTCTCCATTGCAATGGCAGTTACTAATGTATTTTATGTTATGCTTTTATGGAATTTGTGATAAACTTCTGTACAAAATATCTAGATAACGTGTAAATACTTCCAATATGTTTTTTTTACGTATATTGGTTTATACAGAGTGAAAAATCAAAGGCATAATATTTTTCCTGTAGTTAAGATGGCATACGAGTTGCATTTTGGCAGCAGAGTCGGGCACCAGTATAGGACTTTTGCTCCACATCTTTTCTGTGGCACATGTGCAAGTAACTTCTCAAGTGGCTGCAGGGTTTTGCGAGTATCAGTACTCTTTATGGTGTCAACGATGTGCAGCAAACAGAAATATCATAACACTGACTGCTATTTTTGCTTGACCAAAGCGAAACGATATTTTGCAGAATCAAAACACGCTAGTCACTATCCAAGCCTGTCCTCAGGCGTGCGGCCAGTTCCTCACGATGCTTCTTCGCCTCTTAAGCCAACAGATGGCAGCACCATTGATGAACAACGTATGGAGATGCTAGCTGACAGCAGTGGTAACGAAACAGCGGCACAACGCGTGTTGGTCCGGATCCGGAATATTTGTCACCACAATCAACATCACAGCGGCATAGCCCGTGTTGGTCCGGATCCGGAACATTTGTGTACCACAATCAACATCACCTCAATGCATTACCCAGGGAGAACTTAACGACCTCTGTAGGAAATTGTATAAGTCACAAGCACTATCTGAGTTACTGGCTTCGTGGCTGCAAGGATGGAATTGCTCGCTCAATGTGTTGAACTGATTTCATGTAGGAGGCGTCAGAGTCAATTTCAAACCTTTTTCTCTTTCTCCAACGAGTATGTGTTCTGTAGTGACAGCAGTGTTTATTTGAACACTGCTTTATGCTTACAACTCTGAAGAATGGAGACTGTTTACTAATCCCTCGAAATCAAATTTAAAGGCAGTTCTCCTTAACAATGGTAATAAATACCCCTCAGTTCGAGTCAGATACTCAGTTAGGTTGAAAGAGACTTATGAAACTACGTGACACTATCTCAGCTACTTACTCTATGATCTGTATAACTGGCAACTGTATGCAGATCTGAACGTAACAAGGCTATTGACTGATCTGCAGCAAGGTTACACGAAGTACAGCCGTTTTCTGTGCGTGTGGGATAGTCGCAACAAGAAATAACATAACGTACATAAAGAGTGGACATCGCCCACCCAGCATATTAAAATAGAATTTATGAAAATATGTGCAAAAGCTCTGTACACAGAAGGGGAAGCTTCTGCACGCCTGAAGACAGTTTTCCAAGATCAGCGGTGCAAAGATTAATGAGGGAGTATTTATTGGCCCACGAATACGGCAGCTTATGCAAAATACAGATTTTACCAACACTTTACGTGAGACTAAGAAAGATATTTGGAATCCTCCATTCAGTGTGCGTACTTTCTTTGAAATCATAAATCTGGTGACTATAAAGAGACTGAGAATAAAATTATGTCTCTAACGTACGCAGTGTCATGCGTCATCAAAGTTACATTTCCTTGATTACCATCTTGACTTTTTCCCTCGTAATTTTGGGAATAAAAATCATGAACGTTGGGACGTTTTCACCAGGGCCTTCTAGTAATTGAAAAACGGTTTGTGGGGCGGTGGAACAGCAGCATGCTGGGAGAATGGTATGTGATGGAAAATTATTATTTTCAAATCCATATTCCCCATAACCATTTACATGTACATCTACACTCTGCAAACAACCGTGAGGTGAGTGGCAGAGGGTACGTCCCATTATACCAGTTAGTAGTGTTTCTTCATGTTCGACTCACGTACGGAGCGCTGGAAGAACGGTTATTTGAATGCCTCTGTGCGTGCAGTAATTATTTTAATATTAACCTCACGATCCCTATGTGAGCGATAGGCAGGGGAATAGAGTATATTTCTAGACTCACACCATTTAAAGCCGGTTCTTGAAACTTCGTTAATAAGCTTTCTCGTAATAGTTTATGTCTATCTTCAATAGTCTTCCAATTCAGTTCCTTCAGTATCTCTGTGTCACGCCCCCACGCATTAAACAAATCTGTGACTATTCGTGCTGCCCTTCTCTGTGTGCGTCCAATATCTCCTGTTAGTCCTATTTAGTACGGGCCCCACACCATTGAGCGGTATTCTAGGATGAGTTGCACTTGTGATATGTAAGCAATCTCCTTTGTAGGTTGATTGCACATGTCTAGTATTCTACCACCAAACCGAAGTCTTCCACCTGCTTTACGCACCATTGAGCCCATGTGATCATTCCATTTCATATCCCTACAGAGTGGTGGTATACCCAGGTATTTGTACGAGTCGGCCGATTCGATCAGTGACTCATTGATGTTGTAGTCATAGGATATTATGTTTTTTCGTTTTGTGAAGTGCACAGTTTATCATTCCTGAACATTTAAAGCAAGCTATCAATCTTTGTATCACTTTGAAATCTTATCAGGATCTGACTGAATATTTATGCGGCTTGTTTCAGATAGTACTACATTACAGATAACTGCATCATCTGAAAAAGGCCTGATGTTACTGTTAATATTTTCTGCAAAGTCTTTAATATACATCACGAACAGCAAGGGTCCCAACACACTTCCATGGAGTACACCCGAAGTTACTTCTAAATCTGACCCTTACACTCCATTCAAGATAACATGCTATGTCCTCCCTACAAAAAAGGTCCTCAATCCAGTCACAAATTTCACTTAATGACACATGTGACTGAACTTTTGACAATAATCGTAGATGTGGTATTGAGTCAAATCCTTTTCGGAAATGAAGAAATAGTGTATCTACCTGACTGCTTTGATCCAAAGCTTTCAGTATGTCACGTGAGAAGAGTGCGAGATGGGTTTCACATGATCGATGTTTTCGGAACCCATGTTGGTTGGCACTGAGGAGCTCATTCTGTTTAAGTTACCTCATCAAGTTTGAGTTCAGAATACATTTTAAGATTCTACAACAGATGGATGTCAAGGATATTGGATGGTAGTTTTGTGGACGCTTCAACTACTCTTCTTGTAGACGTGTGTGACCTGAGCTTTTTTCCAAGAAATGGGCACGGTTTTTTGTTCAAGGGAGCTACGATAGATTATATTTCAGATTAGAATCTGACAAATATTCCGTCACGCCCTGGAGCTTTGTTCAGTTTTAACGATTTCAGCTGTTTCTCAACATCACTGAAACTAATAATTATTCGTTCATCTTTTCAGTGGTACGAGGATTAAATTGGGGCAGTTCTCCTGCGTTTTTCTTCGTAAAGGAACGTTTGAAAACGGAGTTAAATATTTAAGCTTTTGCCTTGCTACTTTCAGATTCAGTTTCTGTCTCATTCGCTAGGACCTGGACACTAACTTCGTTGCCACTAACAGCCGTTACATACGACCAGAATTTCTTTGGTTCCTGTAAATGATCATTTGACAATATTTTGCTACCGTAGTCATTGAAGGCGTTACGCATTGCTCTCCTGATAAGCGAAAAACCTTAATTTTATTCAGAGGGCAGACAAAAAGGTTGTACGATGTTGTCAGACATTGTCAAGAGTTGCTTTCTAGCTTCAGATATAGTGCGGTTACTGCAAATAAAGCGAAACAAAACAATAATTTCTGTGAAATAAGTATTTGTTGACAGTCATAAAACCGCATCTTCAAATTAGATACAGAATACGAAACATTTAGTACTAACACTAGAGTTCACTTTCATAAGCTACCTTGATGATGAAGGCAAAGCAGTTGTAAACTGATTTTGAAAACTAATTAATCATTGAACCCAATGTCCCTGAGACTGCTGAGAAAATAACAAATGCTCAACATCCGTATGTAAAATTAGGGGAAAATTTACAGAAAGCCAACATTTCATTTTACATTTCATTTTACATTTACATCAGGTGGCTATAAAATATGTGGGAAATACAAAGATCTGATGAGATGATGTCATTTAGCAAGATAAAAGTCTAGGTGCGAACGACAGTCACACATGTCACATTTATCAAACATGGCGGTTCGGAAAAATCTTACTTCATCCCAAACACGTTGGTTGTTGATGCTGGTAGACGTGGAATGAATTTCAGAAAATTTCGAACTACTCATATTTTTTTGTGAGTCTGATCAACAAATCCCTGAGCGATTCATTTATTAAGTCGCTCTATCTTTCTTGTTTATGGGTCCTTACGGAACGTTTAAATCTGAACAAGTTCCAGAAAAGCATTACGCACACAAACAGGCAGATGTCCCACCAACCTTCATAAAACGAAATTACGTAGTGAGAGAATCGTAGGAATGCACAGCATCAACCCAACGATACTGAATACTTTGTTCCCCATTGTTTTTGAGAGTTGACAGGGTGCAGTAGATACAGAAACAAAACTTCGTGACATCCAATACAACACAATACCTCAAATAATGATGCGCAACGCTCAAGGTAAAACTTCATCTAGTGATGAAGAAAAGATTTCAATTTCTGACGACATTTTCCCACTAATCTCCGTATTGACTCCACAAGAAGTAAGACACAAGCTCCTCGCAAATCCTTCTCGAAACAAGAACAATATGGAATATACGAGATAATGGCCATGACTTTCAAGAACTCGATGATAAATAACATTAATGCGTCATGGTTGAACAGTTTTCAAACAGCGATAAAAGTGCTAGTGATATTAGATTACGTATTATTCCCTTTTCGCGTTATAGGGGTGATTGTAGGATAATATCCAGCAAAAATAACTTAATTAAAAGCACGCAAAGAAATGCATTATTTACTCCAATTCTAAACGGCCCATTGCTGTCGAATGAACACAATAAGGCAAAAGCATTTATTTCCAGAACTCCAGACCAACTCTAGCCAAAATCAAAAATATAACCTAAACATGAGACTCTCTAACGAGACAAAAAGAGGTTGCAGAAAGGGGGAATATCTTATTTTATGCAATACAATTCCTACATTAACATCTGTACTGTTTTGCGTTTACATGGCACTGAACACTTACAATAAACTGCACAATTTGTAGGTAATTATATTAACATTCTACCCACATAGATAAAGAAAGCATTTCCGCTATTATTTTTAGCTGCATATACTTGGGTAACAAACTGTTGCTTTTTAAAATGATTCTGATGATTGTATTAAGTGTTCGTATTGTGAGAGTCAAACTGTATGGAAGCAAGAAAGACTTTTCACAACGTGAAAGCAAGACAAACTTTTCATGTTACAATTTTATAAGTGATTATTCTCAGTTTTGTGGAACTTTTTCAGAAATGAGATACTCCTATATTCGACTTCAAGGCACGTGTATCTCAGTTTGGAGCTTTATGGTAGGAAGCGATGATTATATCGCCAGAACACGCTGAAAATTTATTTATATATTTATTAAACATGTAAAACGAAGGAATGAAGCAAAATAAGTGGGCTTTATTCTCATAACTTTTGTGAGTGTATTTATATGCCACCACACAAGACGGTGATCTGACGTTATATTCTAACCTTCAGATATCTTTACCACAAGCGCTACAACTGAAGGTGGTCGCAACTTGAACCACCTGTTTCGGCAAGGTCAACAAAACAGGCTGCGTTCCATTTGCACGCACACGTATCACAGGCGTGCTAGGAATACTGAGCGTATTGCTTTTAGTTGCAGGGGTCCAGATTTGTGATTTCGTTCCCGTCGAAAAGCTTTGTCATTCTCCATTAGAATGTACTATATTGATGTGTGACCTACTATTTCTGTTAGCGTCCAGCTTTAATGGTCGGTACCAGTTCAAGAAGCTTCTTATAGTACCTAGGTGTGAACAAGAAATTGTAACAAACTACCAGTAGTGTCAGGAACTCTACACCAACTGATTGCCTTTGGGTCGTCTTATTGCGTACTGAACCCCGTTCGTAGTTACCCGACAAAACTCACGATTTCCCACAACTGAAGGGATATTAATGTTAATGCTTTTCAGTTCTTTCCGTACTGTTAAACTTTTGAAGTGGTACACCGAGTATGTGACTACCAGGAAAAATGAAGATGAGAAAGAGGAGAGCTGCTGCCTGCGTATTACTAAATGGATAATGCTTGAAAGTCTGCCCCACTTGAAGCTGCTTACTTGGTCTCCACCTACAATTTTTATCACTCACACGTCCCACCATTACAAAACTGACGATGCCTTGATAGCTTGGGATGCATCTTACCCATCGAACCCTTGTTTTCGTCAAGTTGTGCCATAAATTTGTTCCCTCTCGATCTACCAATACAATCTTGTGTTTTTTTGTAGCAATACATTTCGTAAGTTTCTGTTCTTTTCTTGTATGAACAGTTTATCGTCCAATTTCACTTTTGCACAATTCTTTACTCCAGCTAATAACCTTTAGGAAAGACTTCCTAACATTTGAATTTATTTTCGACATTAATAAACTTCTGTTTTTCAAAAATGCTGTTCTTGCTACGGCTAGTCTGCATTTTATCTCCCCTCTCCTTCTACCATCGTCTCTTATTTTGTTACCCAAATAATAAAACTCATATGCTACTTTTAGTATCTCACTTCAAGATCTCATTCCCTTAGTACCGCCTAATGCACAATTTAAAAGTGTTAATTTCATTTAAACATACTTCTTTCCTTGTAATTTTTTACTTACGCGGCAGTTTATAATTTATTCACAAACTTGTCGAAGTGTAATGCAGTCCAGCAACTACGAACAATATTCTTTCAAAAATTACAATACTTCTTTGAGGACAACCGCCAACGAGCCTGTCTCGTTATACACAGATCAAAAAATGGTTTGCATCATCTCGGTTCCGGAAGTTCCGGAAGATGTACAGAAAATTGGAACAGAGATCAACATAAACATCATTTCTGCCGTTAACTTTCTAGAATCTCGCTCAAGGTGCATCAGGTTCTAATGAAATCTTTAATAGTTTTCCATATGCGAAAAATATGTGAGAGAGTAATTTGTCCTCTCTCACATCATTTCCGTTTTTTTTACTGCTCATAAAAACTACACATTGCACGTTGTACCACCATACAGCAAGACTTTCAGAGGTGGTGGTCCAGATTGCTGTACACACCGGTACCTCGAATACCCAGTTGCATTGATGCATGCCTGTATTCGTCGTGGCATACTATCCACAAGTTCCTCAAGGCACTGTTGGTCCAGATTGTCCCACTCCTCAACGGCAATTCGGCGTAGATCCCTCAGAGTGGTTGGTGGGCCACGTCGTCCATAAACAGCCCATTTCAATCTATCCTAGGCATGTTCGATAGGGTTCATGTCTGGAGAATATGCTGGCCACTCTAGTCGACTGATGTCGTTATCCTGGAGGAAGTCATTCACAAGATCTGCACGATGGCGCGTGCATGAAGACGAATGCTTCGCCAATAAGCTGCCGATATGGTTGCACTGTCGGTCGGAGGATGGCATTCTCGTATAGTATAGCCGTTACGGCGCCTTCCATGATCACCAGCGACGTACGTCTGCCCCACATATATCCACCCAAAACAGCAGGGAACCTCCACCTTGCTGCATTCGCTGGAACAGTGTGTCTAAGGCGTTCAGCCTGATCGGGTTGCCTCCAAACACGTCTCCGACAATTGTCTGGTTGAAGGCATATGCGACACTCATCGGTGAAGAGAACGTGATGCCAATCCTGAGTCGTCCATTCGGCGTGTTGGTGGGCCCATCTGCACCGCGCTGCCTGGTGTCGTCGTTGCAAAGACGGACCTCGCCATGGACGTTGGGAGTGGAGTTGCACATCATGCAGCTATTGCGCACAGTTTGAGTCATATCACGACGTCCTGTGGCTGCATCAAATGCATTTTTCAACATGGTGGCGTTGCTATCAGGGTTCCTCCTAGCCATAATCCGTAGGTAGCGGTCATTCACTGCAGTAGTAGCTCTTGGGCGGCCTGAGCGAGGCATGTCATCGACAGTTCCTGCCTCTCTGTATCTCCTAAATGTCTGAAAAACATCGCTTTGGCTCACTCCGAGACGCCTGGACACTTCACTTGTTGAGAGCCCTTCCTGGCACAAAGTAACAATGCGGACGCGATCGAAGCGTGGTATGGACCGTCTAGGCATGGTTGAACTACACACAACACGAGCCGTGTACCTCCTTCCTGGTGGAATGACTGGAACTGATCGGCTGTCGAACCCCCTGCGTCTAATAGGCGCTGCTCATGCATGGTTGTTTACATCTTTGGGCAAGTTTAGTGACATCTCTGAATAGTCAAAGGGACTGTGTCTGTGATACCATATCCATAGTCAACGTCTGTCTTCAGGAGTTCTGGGAACCGGGGTGATGCAAAACTCTGTTTGATGTGTGTAGAATGGCCGTTACTTCCATGGCCGGTTCGTGGCGTGATTTTTTAAAAATTTATTGCATATTAAAAGCTCGTCCATACCCCTAGGTTACGAATCACTTCAATTAACGTATCAGAAAGTTAATAAGTCAACTACATTACATCGGACTCGCGGTGCAATATATCATCTACGGACGCAAAGCAAATCCTTAAGGTGAAATCGTGTTAGAGCAGGAAAAACCCAAAGAACTGACTAGTGCGCCCCCGACCACTGACTTGTCGGCTGGCGCCCAGCCATTATTAAAAATATTTTGGAGTACTGTACTCAACGAGTTGGGGATGTGATTCAAACATCAATTGAAGAAGTCGACGGAAAATACTGCGAACCTACAACAACTTCAGCTTGAGTTATTACATGTTATATCTAAGGTTAATTATAAAATAATGCCATAAATACAATAAAACAAAACAATGTCTGAAGTAGATAGCATTTTCTAGTGCGACAAGTGAACAATTCATTGCCAGCTCGTGCTGCATTAAAAACACAACTACAGATTGGATACAATTTAAGTGCAGCTACTCAAAGACAGACGTTTAGTTCCTCAAGAGGAGGAGCAACCTTTTCAGTAATTGCAGGGCAACAGTCTGGATGATTGACTGATTTGGCCTTGTAACATCAACTAAAACGGCCTTGCTGTGCTGGTACTGCAAACGGCTGAAAGTAAGAGGAAACTGCGGCCGTAATTTTTCCAGAGGCCTTGCAGCTCAACTGAATGGTTAAATGATGATGGCACCTCTTGGGTAAAATATTCCAGAGGTAAAATCGTCCCCCATTCGTATATCTGGGCGAGGACTACTCAGGAGGACGTCGTTATCAGGAGAAACAATATAGCGTTCTACGGATCGGAGCTTCGAATTTCAGATCCCTTAATCGAGCAGGTAGGTTAGAAAATTTAAAAAAGGAAACGAATAGGTTAAAGTTAGATATACTGGACTCACTGAAGTTCGGTGGCAGATGAATGCAGGGCTATAAATTCAAAACCAAACAGGGGTAGGAGTAGGTTTAACAATAAATGAAAAAATGGGAAACCGGATAAGCTATTATGAACAGCATAGTGAACGCATTGTTGTAACGAAGATAGACACGAAGCCAACGCCTATCACAGAAGCACAAGTTTGTATGGCAACTAGTTCCGCAGATGAGGGAAGATTGAGGAAAATGTATGACGACATAAAAGAAATTATGCAGATGCTTAAGAGAAAAGAAAATTTAATAGTCATTGGGAACTGGGATTCAATAGTAGGGAAAGGAAGAGAAGGAAAAGTAGTAGGTGAATATGGACTGGGGATAAGGAATGAAAGAGGAAGCCGCCTGGTAGAATTGTGCGCAGAGCATAACTTCCTCATAGCTAACACTTGGTTTAAGAATCATGAAAGAAGGTTGTATATGTAGAATAGGGCTGGAGGCTCTAGAAGGTTTCAGAAACATTGGATAATGGTAAGACAGAGATTTCGGAACTAGGTTTTAAATTGTAAGACATTTCCAGGGGCGGGTGTGGACTCTGTCCACAATTTATTGGTTATGAACTGCAGATTAAAATTCAAGTAACTGCAAAAAAGGCAGGAATTTAAGGAGATGGGACCTGGATAAACTGAAAGAATTAGAGATTGTAGAGAGTTTCAGAGGGAGCATTAGGGAACGATTGACAAGAACTGGGGAAAGGAATACGGTAGAAGGAGAATGGGTAGCTTTGAGAGATGAAATAATCAAGGGAGCAGAGGATCAGAGAGGGTAAAAGACCAGGGCTAGTAGAAATCCTTGGGGAATGCAAGTGGTATTGAATTTAATCGATGTAAGGAGAAAATATAAAAACGCAATAAATGAAGCAGGTGAAAGGGAACACAAACCTCTTAAAAATGAGATCGACAGGAAGTACAAAATATGCTAAGCAGGAATTGATAGATGATGAATGTAAGGATGTAAAAGCATTTATCACCCATGTGAATATCAAGATCTCAGATGGAAAAACAGTCCTAATCTAAGAAGGGAAAGCAAAAAGTTGGAAGGAGTTATAAAGAAGGTCTATACAAGAGATATGAACTTGAGGGCAATATTATGGAAATGGAAGAGGAGGTGTAGCTGAAGATGAGAAGGCAGATATGATATTGCGTGAAGAATTTGACAGAGCACTGAGAGACAAGGCCCCAGGAGCAGACAACATTCAGTTAGTAGAGATACTGATACTCTTGGGAGAGTCAGCCATGACAAAACTCTTTCATCGGGTCAGCAAAATGTATGAGACAGGCGAAATACCCCCAGACTTCAAGAAGAATATAACAATTCCAATTCCAAAGAAAGCAGATGCTGACAGGTGAGAAAATTACTGAACTATCAGTTTAATAAATCACAGTTGCAAAATATTAACACGAATCCTTTACAGGAGAATGGCAAAACTGCTACAAGCCGACCTCGGCGAAGATAAGAAAAATTTGCAGTAGGAATTAACGTCCAGGGAGAATAAATAAAAACTGAGATTTGACGATGACATTGTAATTCTGTCAGAGACAGCAAAGGACTAGCAAGAGCAGTTGAACGGAATGGACAGTGTCTTGAAAGCAGGATTTAAGATGAACATCAATAAAAAGACAACGAGGATAATGGGATGCAGTTGAATTAAATCAGATGATGCTGAGTGAATTGGATTTGGAAACGAGGCACTTAAAGTAGGAGATGAGTATTGCTGTTTGGGAAGCAAAATAACTGACGATGGTCGGAGTAGGGAGGATATAAAGAGTAGACTGGAAATGGCAAGAATAGCGTTTCTAAAGAAGAGAAAACTGTTAACATCGAGAGTAAACATAAGGGTTAGAAAGTCCTTTCGGAAAGTATTTGTAGGAAGTGAAACATGGATGATAAACAGTACAGACGAGAAGAGAATAGAAGCTTTTGAAATGTGATGCTACAGAAGAATGCTGAGATTAGATGGCTAGATCGCGCAACCAGTGAGGAAGTACTGAATATAATTGGGGAGAAGAGATATTTGTGGTACAACCAGACTTGAAGAAGGAATCGGTTGGTAGGACAAATTCTGCGGCATCAAGGGAGCCCCAGTTAATTAGTGAAGATAAGTGTTGGGAGTAAAAATGGTAGAGGTAGACCAAGATTAAGCAGATACAGATGGATGTAGGATTTAAGATGAAGCAGATACAGATGGATGTAGGCTGCAGTAATTATTCGGAGATGAAGAGGCTTGCACAGGATAGAGTAGCATGGAGAGCTGCATTAAACCAGTCTCTGGACTGAAGACCATAACAACAACACTCACAGAGGTCCAGAGTGAGCTTTAATTATCGCATGGCAACGAAACTTCGTAGATATTCTAATGCGTTAATGCAAAACCGACTTACACTGGAAAAAATTATTTCCAATTTTGGGCACCAGTTACAAATCTGGCTCTTTGATTGCAAGAAACACGTATAGAAATGTTCCATCGTAATGGATGAGGAACGGGACGTGGGCAGAAAAAATAAAACAAGTGAGAAAGCATAACGTCGACTTTATAATATACCGCCACTTACGCAATTTGTTCAATATGAGCACTGGAGGCGTCGTTGAGATGCTTTACAGCCGCAGATTTGCGCCTGGTGGCTGAAATTGAAAGCAATTTTTTCTTGCATAAACAGGTTCCACATTAACACATGTCAACCAAGTTCCGCTAAGATACGATACACCATACCAGACCTCTGTGAGTGGCTGTACTTTGTTTATAACCATCTGGTACTATAATGATCAGGCTACTCTACTAAACTGAGGTTTAACACCTTCTTCTGACGCCTCCTCCAATTTTTGGACCAACATTGAACTCCTGGAAATATATTCTTTCGAAGGATGCGAGTAAGAAATGTCACGCTGAGGTCATCAGACTTGGCATATAAACCGTTATTGTACGAGGCAGGAACATAAAACTGTTCTTAGTCTTTTGAAGTGAGCGTTGATCTTAAACAGATTTAGGGAAATTCGGGAACATGGAAAGCTTGATGGCCATACATGGATTTCACAGCGTTTCTCCCTTATGAGATTGCACCGCTCAACTTTCTGCCAATGCTTTCGTTTCGGTATTCTTTCGAGCCTTTTTCCTGAATGCGGCGTACTCTTCCGTAACTCTGTCCGTACAAGTAAGCAGTCGGCCAACTTACGGTTCCAGAATGAGCTGTGGGCAGTTTTCCATATACGCCTCTGCAAACGCAGTGCTGAGCAGGTAACTACGAAGCACCTGCGCTTTACAGCTCTATTTACATTCAGCAATGCTGACTCCTCCTCAACTGGCAGCGATCTCGCTCTCTTCTTAAGTGTAAATGACAGTGTTACTGATCCAGACAGTACACGACTGCTGTAAAAGTCTGTTGGTGAGCGGACAACCAGTGTTAACTAGATGAAAAGACAATCATGGCGTTCCCAGTACGTGTAAGTGCAATCACTTGTCTAAATTGTGTCATGAAACGCTTCAACAACATTGGCGTAAGTTATAACATGAAATCTTGCAGGAGGCTTTTGACTATAATGTGAATTCTCAATATTGGTTGACACTGAAGTTGAGAATGTTCTTACATGACGCTGTACTATTTTTGTATATAAATTAATTCCCAGTTGGCTGCAAAATATTTGATTTAGCTTGTGCTGGTTATATTCCTTCACTACAAGCTTGTTTCGGCTACATACCATTGTTAAGTGTACATACCTGTCTTAAATTAATATTGTTTACTTACGTCAATGTTTGTTTCACATACTGTTGTTCTGTAACTTTACTTATGGTGGAGTGACGTTCATAATGCATCTTCGAGAGAATATTTGACTGGTGATGCGCTGTATGAAGCACGTAATTTCGTCTGCATAGAATACTATTTTTGACAGCTACGACAGCCCTCGCTCCTATGACGCTTACGTTTACAGAATAAATTGTATCTCTGAAGGTCAGAGATGGTTGTTGTGTATCATAGATTTTAGGGTTTATTGTTCTCATTTATAATGTGGTTATTCGTTTTCTTTTTTTAAATAATTTTTATGTTTCAAATCGGTTTGTTTGTTGAGGATGTCGTTGGAATATTTATTCGTATGTGTGTAAATTTCCAGTTCTTCCAAAATATTCAGGTACCGTACTGTATGGAGAATCCTTAAACCATTTTCGATGTGCTATGCTGTTTGGTTTTGCCGCTTTAGTTGTAAGTAGAAGCTTGACTGATTGTTTTCACAGTATCACACTCTTCTTTGAAATCGAATTGTAAAACTTCTTCCCATTTGCCCAATGTAAAACTTAACCCAGTCGTTACATGAAATTTTTTGAACTCCTGGATTGGAATAAATGTGTTTTTTTTATATATCTTGACCTTAGTTTTGTTCTTAAATTATTGTTAGTGCGAAATGCATGTTTGTCTCGAAGTTAACAACCAAAGTCTAATATCTATTATACACAACCACCATCTCTGGCCTACAGAGATGTAATTTACTATGTAAACATAAAAAATCTAGGAGCGAGAACTATCATTCTCTGTGAAAAATAGTATTCCATACAGAAGAAATTACATAATTCATACAGCTTGTCGCCAGACAAATATCCGCTTCTAGATGTATTATGAACGTCACTTCACCTAGAGGTACGTAAAATTGTAAAACAACTATAAAAGAAACAGATGTAACGGTAAGTAAATTATATTAATTGTAACATCAACAGGAACACTTGACAATGGTATACGAGCCAAAACAAGCGTGTAGTGAAGAAATAGGACCAGCCCAAGGCACTTAAAATATTTTGCAGCTAACTGGGAATCAATTTGTGTAATCATATTTTGATCGCATATATACTGCAGGCCCTGCAGAGGAGATGATATCCTATATATTAAGGCATTTTGTATGAATTTATGACGAGCTACGACCGAAACGTACCAAACATAATTTATAACATGTGATCTGTTGATTTTAACCGGCCCATTAGAGCAATGGTATAGGAAGTGCTCAATATTACTCGTTCTGTTAGTGTTGCCTCTTTCTCAGTCCACAGCGGGAGAGAAATTTATCCACCGCAGCGTGTTGCAAACTACTGGGGCTGGGCTTCTGTTGGGCGTTGTTGACAAGCACTCGTCTCTATTACTTGCTTCTGGCGGTGCTTTGTATCTGTTTATTTGGCCTGCGGCTTTAAACCATGTAGTTTTCTCTTGACTTGTATCCACCACGTGCTACAAAATCCAAGAGCGCGTTTGTACAACTACAACGGGAAATGTGCTCTACGAACATCGACATTCCAGTGTTATCATTACAGAAACGAAGTAGTCAGTAATTCGCATGTATTCCGTCTCCCAGATCAACAGTCGGATTAACGACTACATAAATTTAAGATTCATACCCATATGTTCACACACAGTTATTCCAAAAAGTCGTTCCTCTACAGGAAGTCACTGCAGCACCCGTTGGATCTTTAGCCGCACGCGTGTTTATTCCTAAGGGCTTATTCGGTAATAGTAGAGAGTACTTCACATTGAAATGGTCTCTCATGAAGCTGTTGCCTTTGGTGTTATATAGTAACAGACATATCGCTGAGAAATCGTACTGTTAGTGTCAAAATTTTATATATCCCGTTGTTGAAATGCTGGTGCACGACTAACGTTAGGAGTAATGATTTTACACTATGCTAGTCAGGAGACAACGCCGCTGACAATGAAAACTGATAGAAAACTCCTGTTGTTGATGTTTTCTGTAAATCCGTGAACGTTTGACGTTTACCCGTGTAGGATCGTAGGCGATTGCCGTGTTCGCCTATATTGCTGACCTGGTCCCGCCACACATACTCTGGAGATAGTTCCCTTTTCTTGAATCGCACCCACTACATGCTAGGAAATCCAAGCACCCAGCTTTGCAACTGTAACTGCGAAATGCGCTGTGAGAACTTCGATGTTCCCGTGTTATCATCATAAAAATGAAGCAGTCAGTTATTCACACGTATTCTGCTACTTCGGTTGTTAAAGACTCAGCTATTATCCTGAACACAACAATGTGATAAACAATATATACGAAAATATGTTTTGTGTTTTGACGACTGCCTCGTAGTTACTACAAAAACTCGGAGCAAACATGGCTGCCGGTCTCGCTAGCTGTTCATCGCGTGCGAACAGCTTCAGAAACCGGCCACTGTGTCAAGGAACACGAGTTACCTCTGGCCACAGGTTCCACTTTTGCCTGGCTGTTACAACTGCACGACTGTTCAGCGTACCCTTTCGAATGAAAGGATCCTCGCTGGCACAACGTTGTCAGTCAAGGCCACAAAAAGGGAAAATGGTGTACTTTGGGAAAATGTTACATAATACGACCATCCACCGTGCGCATCGAGATAGCTTGACCGTGTCGAAGACATACGGTCACAGTAGGCAGATCTTCTCACGCCCATCCGTAATAGCAGATAGGGTTGCCATCTTTCTTTAAAGCAAATGCAGTTTTTAGCAATATTTAACAAATAACTGTCATTGGTAAATAATTTCACAGCACCTTTGCAGCCTACATTAAAGTTATGTAACTAAATAATTCATCTTATATCACATTCAGAGACGCTATCTTTCTTTCTTCCCACTACTTAATATTAATCACAGAAGAAACCTCTCTTTGTGATTCTGAAGTGGTGGGAATCAACAGTAGGAAAGATATACACAAAAAAGATTTTTGCATTCACCTCCCTATACCAGCCGAAGAAATTTTAAACGTAACTCCACATAATTTGCATTTTCCATTACATTCGTTTAGTGGACCATTAGTTAACCAAGTACCATGTCAGATTTCTTATTAAGTTTTATATTTCTACAATCGTCTTGTCTTCTGGAACGCAGTCTCTATGTTTTCTGCACATTTTTTCGAAGTAATAATTCATCATGTATTTTATCCGTTTCACGATTAGGATTACATTTTGTAGGTGTACTCAGTTTACTAAATTAGCCTTTATCCATGATTCGCTATTACATAAAGCTATAAAATCGAAGAGTCTAACTTTATTGCTCTAAATACGCCTCATACAAAACAACACAATGCTTTCCTACGCTACAATAGTGCAACATCAGTTAAATCGTTAAGGTTGGCAGCAGTCGTATCGAGGAACACATGTTGCGACTGCAGTAGTGCCGATATACACCGAACAGTACTTCTGGAGGCCGTTGGCAACTTTCCGTGGAATAAGTAATCCGTAGAGAGGGTTAACTTACTTCACGGTGTCTAACAGATTCAAATGCAGTATTTCCTAATTACGAAAAATGTGAAATTAACTGGTGCTCATTCTTCCTGAATTGAAACTTTGACATCGACATTACTGACATTTATGGTTAGATTGGGTTCAAAAATGAGCACTCAGTTCATGGTTCAGTCACTTAGCCGATCCATTATACGCAAAATTATTATCAACTTTTGCCGTCTTTTAATGATTTACGTAAAATCAATCTCAGAAAGTTCAAAATAACGACAGAGAAGAGCTGCCCGAAAGAATGTACAATACTTTATTATAAATTAAAAGAATGTGAAGCAGAAGCAAAAACAAAGATACTGATCACAACACTGAAGAAGAGGGTGGCTTGTGCAGATCTCAGAACCAACCAAAGATGCTGACAAATGAGACGATAAGTTTGATGAAAAAGAGAAGAAAAATGAGAGTAGAAACAGGTAAAAATAAGACAGAATATATAGAACGCTCTGAGAAACATGAAAGATGGACATTAAGAAGTATGAAGAAGATACGCTAAAAGTCGGTCTTGAAAATAAATCTAGTTTAAAGATAGCGAAGCCTAAACTTATGATTGGAATAAACACGCTAATAGCATTAGACACAGACCAAGCCTGAATTACACGTAAGAAAGAAATACTCGAATACATTAAAAATTTTTACATTAATCTGTACAGTAAAGTCAATGATGATATCTTAATCATAGTCAAATTGGATGCCTCTGCTCCCCAAATACAAGAAATACTCCCCTCAGAAGTCAAAGATACGACAGACAAGATGAAAAATGGAACCGCTCCAGGTAGTGAAGACCTCTCAGTCGATATTTTAAAGCTATTGCATGGCGAATCTATAAAGCATTTAGCTAAAATATTTTCAAATTGTTTGCACAGTGTAAAATTACCAAGAGATTGGAATAAATACCAAAGTAACACTAATACACAAGAAAGGTAGTACAAAAAACATACAGAACTATCGATCTATCAGCCTCCTGTCCATAGAGCAGAAAGTTTTTACAAGTATTTTGACTACCAGATTGAGCATTACCCTTGACTTGGCCCAACCCATTGAACAAGCTAGTTGTCGCGCAGTGGCCATCACAACTAATCACATCCTCACTTTACGCGAAACAATTAGTAGAACAAATGAGCCCATCTACCTTTTTGCCTTCCCTTCATAGATTCCGAAACGGTGTTCGACTCCATCAGCCACCCAGCTGTGTTTGAGGCCCTAACAGAGCAAGGCCTATATTAATGTTTTTTACAACACATACAGGACTCCCAATGAATATCCTATCGAAAAGGGCGTAAAACAAGGTGACTCTATATCTCCAAAATTTTTCTCAGCGGTCCTCGAAAAAGCGATATCTAAATTACATTGGAAAACAAAGGGAATCCAAATTCTGGAAAAGAGATTAAACAACCTGTGGTTCGCTGAAGATATTGTACTATTTGCAAACAGTACAGAAGAACTAGCAAATACTGGTTAGTGAGCTTGCGTCAGTTTGATCTGAAGTTGGTCCAAAAATGAACTACACTAGACTCTCGCTAACCCGGCCCTCAGTAGTCCGGCCTCTCAGTAATCCGGCGCACATCCAAAAACACGTGCACAATGAATTATCGTGCGCAACAATGCTTAGTTAAACAATGCTTTATATACTGTATTTGAAATTGTAGCTTTCTTCACAGTTCGGAATCATGTCTTCTAAAAGGAAACACGTTACACTAGACTAGCAGAAACTCGAAATTTTAGTTAAGTTAAATCGAGGTTCTTCGCAGAAAGCCATTGCTGTTGAGTTCATTGCTGGGCGAGCAATTATTTATGACATCAGAAAGAAAGAAGATGTTATTCGACAGTACTCAAGACAAATGGATAGTGAGTTGGGAAAACGGAAGGTTATGCGGAAGAGTGAGAATGAAGAACTGGACCTAACTGTTTATAGATAGTTCATGCAATAACGCAGTAAAGGAATTCCAGTCAGTGGCCTGATTATAAAGGAAAAAGCAGCTGCATTTAACAAAGAAGTTGGCGGCAGTAACTTGTTTGCAGCGAGCGAAGGTTGGCTATCAAATTGGAAAAAACGACATGGCATCCGGCAACTTAGTCACCGGGGAAAGTCGCTCAGCTAACGACAAAGATCCTGATGAGTTTGTAAGCAAGATACGGAATATAATAGAGCTTCCTCTAACTGCTGATGCCTTGTATAATTCTGATGAAACAGGACTCTTTTACAAGATGCTTCCTTCAAAAATCTTAGCTGCCAAGAACGAGAAGGAAGCTCGTGGTTACAAGCAACGGAAACTGCGCGTAACATTAATGGCGTGTTGTAATGCAAATGGGAGTCATAAACTACCGCTTATGGTGATTGGAAAATCCCAACATCCACGTTTTTTCAACACACTGACATAAATACGCCACCAGTGCAGTATTGCGCTCAGCAGAAAGCGTGGATGGACAGAAAAATATTCTCTCGGCGGTTCCATGAAAAGTTTGTACCAGCAGTGAGAAAAGAGCTAAAGAAGAAAAAGCTTGCACTGAAAGCTATCCTTATAACTGGCAATGTTCCCAGTCATCCTTCAGATGTTTGTCTAAAGTCCGATGGTATACAAGCACTCTTTATCCCACCCAATGTGACAGCCCTAATTCAGTCCATGGACCAAGGAATTTTGGAATCAATTAAACGTCATTATCGACATTCACTTCTCGTCTTCCTTGTGAGCCTCCAGAAGGCCGTATAACCTAGGGGGAAATTGGTCATTGCGAATTATTGTTGTATTCACTGCGCCGGCCGGGTGGCCGAGCGGTGCTAGGCGCTGAAGTCTGGGACCGCGCGACCGCTACGGTCGCAGGTTCGAATCCTGCCTCGGGCATGGATGTGTGTGATGTCCTTAGGTTAGTTAGGTTTAATTAGTTCTAAGTTCTAGGCGACTGATGGCCTCAGAAGTTAAGTCGCATAGTGCTCAGAGCCATTTGAACCATTTGAGCTGAAGCATGGGATAAAGTGGAGAGCGCTTCCATAATGAAAAGTTGGAGAAAATTGTGGCCATCCATTGATGCCGAGTCGGATCCAGTAGTGAGCGACAGCGATGAGCCAGTCAGTTCGGAATTATCAATTACTTTGTACACTGACATGTTCCATAACCTTTCAGGAGAGGAAGAAATTGATGATTAAGATGTTACTAAGTGGCTGAATGAGGAAAACTGTGATATGGACCAAACTTGAACAGATGAAGAAATAATCAAAAGCGTGCAGGAGAGAGCATGAAGATTTCTCACACTGCTGGTGTTGAAGCTGCCGAAGTCTTCCTGGAGTGCATTATGCAACAACCAGATACATGCAGTACCGATGTAATGCTTGTAAAGCGGTTGCATGATAAAGCATGCCACCGTCGCGTATCATCATTGCGACAGTTAAAAATTAGGGACATGTTTCACAGTGAGTGATACGACTGTATAATTATGTTCAGTATACACTCAAGGACTAAGTTTTCTTTGAAAATTATTGTATTTTTGCATTTAATAAAGTATATGCTCTGTTTTAAAATTGTATCCTTCGTTTTAATGAAGTACAGTACACTATATCCCCTATGTTTCCAAAATAAATAAAAAACAAAATAAATGAATAAAATAAATTTCAGACACTCAGTAATTAGGTACTTCCGATAATCCGGCACCCATATGTGCAAGGAATGGCCGGATCAGCGAGAGTCTAAGGTATGATGAAACGAAGATCATGATGAATGAATGGACGTCGAAGGCAGATATATCTGTTGGCAGTACACAGCTTCAAAGGGTCACAGAATATGTCTATCTGGGTCAGCTGCTAAATATGAAAGGAGACCAAAAACCAGAAATATTTCGACCTATTAAATTAGGCTGGCAAACGTATGGAAGATATTCCTTAATTTTGAAGATCAAGATGTCGGACGAGCTGAAGACAACAGTTTCTGACTAATGTATACTGCCAGTAATAACATGTGGTTGTGAGTCATGGACATTAAATGAGCTCATTGTCAGAAATCTAATAGTAGCCCAAAGAGGAATGGAAAAATCAGTGTTGGGCTGCAGAAAGAAAGACAGAAAGAAAGCAACTGATATCAAAGGCAGATAACAAAGAGTGAACACTATGAAATGACAGTGGGCTGGTTATGTCGCTCGAAGAAAACATAGCAGATGGTCGAAACAAGAACTAGATTGAAGCCAAATTTACCAAAAAAAGACCAAGGGGAAGAACACTGCACAGATGGGACATACAATTAAAGAAGAGAGCAGAACTGACCTGGTAATTGGAAGTTCAAGACTGGCAGAAATGGAGGAATCTGCAGGGATCCTACGTTCCACGCCGTCTCGAAGAAGCCACATCACCAAGTGTTCGAATTGGCTGTTGATGATGATGATGACGACTTTATTATGTTATTCACGTACGGGTTCAATACGATCACACGACGTACAATCCATCAATGTCGCTTTTGATGGTTAGCCTTCCTTTGTGTCCAAATTTGTTTCATCCTTTCAGAATGAAGGCTCTTTCTTTCATCAGACCACGGTGTTCCAGTCCGGTTTCTAATTTCCCTCTGACCAACTTTCCATTCAAATATCTTTTGTCTGAATATTGTTCTGTCTGTAACGCCAGTCTGAGTCATACCGGCTACTGTAAGAGCTTCCTTAATCACAGCTTGGCTCAGTTTTGGCCTTACTTCTCATTTCGTAGAATGCTGCTATTTGTTTTGTCAATGTAGTGGGTGCCATTCTTTTAATGCGCCCATAAAATTTAAGTTTTCGCTTTCTCATGTCACATTATATGTCTGTCTATTCTTCTGTTTCCATATTACTTCTCAGCATATAAGTTTCTGCTTCAGTACTTTTGGGACCTAATATTTTTCTAATAACCTTTCTTTTTTTGCTTTTGAATTTCTTCAGTATCCCTCTATCTACTTAAAATTAAAATTTCTGCTCCATAAAGACATACAGGTTTGATTACAGTGCTGTAATGCCTAAGTTAACTGAATTTAGAAAGTGATTTTCTATTATAAATATTTTGTGTTAATCTGAATACAGTTGCCATTTTTTGACAGCGAACTTCGTCTGCAGCTTTTTTCAGACCTTTTTCTAGTATGAATTTCCCCAAACATTTAAAATGAGAAACCCCTTTTTTATTTCATGTTCAAAAACGTTGGTACTTGTTTGTTTCATGTCATACATTCCGTTTTCTCGAAAGATATTTGTAGTCCTTCTTTTTCCGCAACTTGCTTCAAGAATTTCAATTTGTTTTTGAGCTGTGGTAATATCCCTAGTTAAAATTGCCAGATCATCTTCAAAGGCGAGTCAATCTACTCTAATATTACTTCTACTTGATTGATTGATCTATATTTTTACTCGACTTTTGCTCTCGCCATTCTATAATTACCCTTTGCAAAACAGTTAAACAGTAATGGGGATCTGTCTACGCCAGTATTTATATCAAATGATTCAGAAATTCCTCCCATGTCTTTAACTTAAGAGCTAGTGTCAGTTAACATTCCCTTAATCAGTGTAAGGGTTTTATTATCCTGCCCTTGTTCCTTTAAAATTTGGGAAAGAGATTCACGATCAACGGAGTCGTAGGTCTTTTTAAAATCCACAAATGCACATACAATATTAATACCAGAAATCCTTTGATGCCTAAGGATTAGTTTTAATTTAAGAATTTGTTCCGGACTTGGCCTAAAACCTGCTTGGTATTCACCAGTTTTGGGTTCTAGCTGTTCTTGGGCTCGATCAAGTAAAATTGCTAGAGGATTTTGTATGTGAGCGGGAGAAGAGTGATTCCTCGGTAATTAATAACATCGGTTCTATCCCATTCCTTATGATTTTATCATGAAGTACGACCCTGATAGTGGAACTGCGCGCCAAATACTTCTGTCCAAGAAAGAGAAAGACGGATGTAACTGTATACGCACAGTTCTCACGATATTATAACTGAGAACAACGAACAGGATTCTAAGTGCACATCCTTGCCATGTACTTAAGTCTATCTTATTATAAATAACTAGTGACGTGTCCCAACTTCGCTCAGATAGCACTAAATATCTACGGCCGTATAACTTGCTGGCGTAGTAGCAATAAATTACATACAAGGGTGGATATAAAGGCAAGGACAGACAGATGTGGCCCAGCCATGTGAAATATTCTCCATCAGTATTACCAAGTATTGCAGACAGATTGCAGCAGTGTTGACGGAAACACTATTGCTGCCATACACTAGAATTGTAATTATATACACAAACCTTCCTCGTCACAAGTCTGTCGATTAGCGAAAACCATATCCCTACAGCAGATCCTGAGATAGCCTTCTCACACAGGCAGAAAAACACGGCGAGGGACTTTGATTTAGTAGTCACTGATAGAAGATACATGGAGAGGAAAAAACAGGTTTCTTACAGTTGTTGTTGCTCTTATACTCTGTTCATTATAAGAATAAACCTGATGAAAACAAACACAAACGCTATGATTGGTCAGCAGCCATAGCTCTCGTACACTGGTGTTGTTACGCTCTTGGAAGCAGGTCGAAATTATGTTTTAGATATCTTATTATTGTGTCACTATAAATGAAATTTTAAGGCATTCTGATGAATTAACAGCCATCAACCTTTTTCTTAATCGTACTTAAGCTACGTAATTTTTATTTAAAAAATCGTGTACAGTCACAGTCTCTGTAAGCGCTACTTGTGCCCTCTGTGTCTCGCTGTTAGAGTGTACCGTGAAAACGGATGACACAGCTTCCTCCTTCGAAGTGGAACATGCGCCCGATACACCGTTAATGGCTGCAAACAAGTCGTTCTTAATGTTTTTCACAAGATTACAGAGAAAAACCAGCTTTGACGTTTTTCGAGGAACACCGTGCACTAAAAAGACAACTTAATACTATTATATGAGTGGCGTAATCATATCGTCATTTTGATGATCGGCTGTGCTCGTGAGTGCCGGTTCGATGCCCGTTATAGTCAACAGTTTTTTTCCGGTTTGAATACCTCAGTTATTTAAATATGAAATTCATCAAATACATAGTAATTAATTCGTACTTAACCACCATTTTTCAAGAAAAGTGCACTTCTTCTAGTTTCTAATTACATATCGGGCGCAAAATTCTGGTTTTCATTGCAAATACACATTCTTAATTACAGCTATTTTATAAAAGATTGTTAAAGTTTGTTGAAGTTAAGAAAACATTACACAGTTAAATTTTTTGGAGAGAAATGAATAATCAAATACTCTTTGTTTGAATATGCCCATTGTTTTGTAGAACAGATGTGGTCTCACACGAGCCAGAGTGATAACAGCTGTAGAAACATGGAAAACAATAGTCTTCATGGCATCTAGCACACTGTACAAATGACGCATTTTTACAATTGTCACCTTAACACTGTAATCTTAACTCAGTACAATGATCTGGAGCCAAGTTAAGGGATTCGTCGCGAGAAATAACAAGACACTTCAGCTGCCAAACGTACCGGGACCAATGCTGGAGCTTTTTGACACGTCACTGCCGAACGATGGCGAAATGCACAACAGCACGCCGTAAAAGAGGAGAAAGGAATGTGGATTTTTTGGTGGCTTGGGGTTTCCTTGCCGGTCGCCTCGTTATGAACGTAGCAGCACTGAAATGTACTCGTCGGAGTCTGATGTGGAAGGAGTTCAGAGATTACCAGACTACTGACTATAGAACCTTCAGTGGCTTCAATATTTAACTGCGTGGTGAAATCCCAGATGTGCGGTTTTACGCCGCACATAGCTCATGCAGAAAAACTACACTTGTTAAAGTCAGGAATTTTCATCAGTCTTGTTTTTAATTACAATACTATGATAGCTAGCATCAAGAGCATGTTACGTTTTCCATCAGATTGCTTAAGTAGCGCATCGCCTGAGTTTTACCATTATTTCCTTCTGTTTAAAAATTAAATGACATTCAGAGCTGCATTGTTCTCTGTTCGTCTCTTTTTACGTTTTGCCTGAAACTGTTCATATCACTGCAGGTTAGTTGGCCCAGGTGGCTGGCCTGTGCTGTCCAAGTTAAATGTGCCAGTAATTGTTGTTGTCCGGGATTATCAAATGATCCAAATGGCTCTGAGCACTAAGGACATCACACACGTCAATGCCCGGGGCAGGATTCGAACCTGCGACCGTAGCGGTCGCGCTGTTCCAGATTAAAGCGCCTAGAACCGCTCGGCCACAGTGACCGGCCCGGGATTATCGGTGAGTCGATGTACGCGTAAAATACAGCACAAAACGTATCTTCGTTATCGTACTGGACTGTACTCGAGACAGTTTCGTTTCCGCTCCACATGAAACGAAATCCAATGAGGCTCAGGCGAACGCGGAAGAATACATAGAGTAATGTTTACATATGGTTTATTCTTATAATTACCGGAATATGGTCAAATGAATATTATAAGCCGAACTCTACGGCAACTTTGCTTTGTTTGTCTCACTTCCTGTTAAGTTCCAGTGGATAACAGTAATTCGATGGCGTGTTGCCATTTATGTTCCGAAATACAGAGTCACTGTATAGGGTTCTTCCTTTCCTAATTTAAGGACGTTCGTCGTATCAAAAGTATTAGGTTTCTCTGTATAACCAGAGACGACTTATTTTTTGAGGGCATATTCCGAAACTGTGGTAAAAGAAGGTAGGCGTTGCAGTAAATTTTCAAATAAATTGCCTTGTTATTGTTGTATGCATACTTCTGCAAATATGTAACAAACTCAGTAATTTAACAGTAGAACAAATTAATTCTGTGAATTAACTAACGAGATTTGTACTATAAAGACTCATCTGCGCTTTTTGTAGCGTAATCTGTGGTATCCTGGCAAACATCGTGCTCTACAGCTATGGTTATTTATAGAACACTACGTTCAACAGAATGATGAAGATAGTGAAATAACTTCTTTTGCACTTTGAATAGATCCAGTTTGTCGTTCTGCATCTACTTCAACTGGTTTATCTTTTCTTTTCTTGTTTAACCGGACGACAATCACAGGTTTCACTTACACCGGTTTCAATTAGTAGTTATCAACAATCTGCAAACATATTAACAAAAAAAACTAAACATAACCAAAACTGAAAGGGAAAGATTAAAGTTATCATACCCCGTGTTGCAGCATAAGAAATCCCACAGTACAGATTCGCAAGCATTGTGATAATGGTAAACATAACGTATGAAAGAGCTTATATACAGACATAGAAGAAAATAGTGCATAGCAATAGAAGCCATCTATCGTTAGAAACATAAGGTCATTAGATATTCTTTGTGTATATATATAAAATATTACCATAAAAGTCACAAGCAACCATTGATGACACATTTATTTTAGACGTTCCTACCTTTACCTTTTTTTTAACATGGTTTCCTTTTAGATACTTTTATTAAAATTTTTATATGCGCAAACACAGAGGGAATGTGTAATGGTCATATAGTTTTATCGCTAGATGGCATCGTTTAAAATGCGCTTTTGTCTTCTATGTCTATGTAGAAGCTCTTTTCCGTGTAACGTCAGCAGAATGACGACGCATGCGCCTCTTTGTTGTTATACTACAAGACTTGGTGTGAACATTTTAATATTTTTCGTTTATAGCTTTATCGTTCGTGTCTAGTTTTGGTTAGCTTTGTTTTTCTTACTTTTAGATAAAAAAGATGACTGTTGATTATAGTTGTTCCCAAGTTCGTCACTAGTCACCATATCGATTTTGTGCTGCCACCTTCAGCAACATGAAAGTTGTGGCCGCGTCGCGCTAAACAAACAAGAGGTTCGGCTTAGCGCGGTGCGATCGGTATGGAAGTCAAACCGCGCCACTCTGAGCAACAACGAATATGTTCAGCTATGTTGGTACATCAAAGGAAACGATTCGTTCGTGCGCTCTCTGTTTGGACGGCGTTTGTCGTTTTTCATTGTTACTGAAGCACGCCCGTGCTCACCGGAGTATTGTTGCGCACCTACGAACAGTGTTGCCAATTTAGCGACTTTGTCGCTAGAAATGGCGACTTTTGCCTTCGTCTTAGCGACAAAAAAACTTTTTAGCGACAAAAATTATTTAGCCACTTATCTGGCGACTTTTGGAGTACAAATCAAAATAATTTTGAGCCGGTATTTTCATTAACAAAACTAAGATTTTAACTGTAGAATGGGTACTACACTGACTTTGTTCTGGATTTACTAAGTTAAATTCTTAGCAGATCATGTAGCATTGTTCAGCATTTTCTGAATGTGGGAATTGCCTACAGAGTAAGAAAACCTTGACTATAGAACAATTCATTATTCATTACCCACTAGCCTGTTATCGTCGATGGCGTATCGATCTATAGTTCTTCAACTTTTGAACTCCCTTTATTTTTCGAATTGAAAAAAATGTAATATTAAGTATAATAAAATACATTTCTGTCCAGCAACCTCTAATTTTTCAAAATGTTAACTCGCAGTCAAATGATTACCACATGCACAGTGGTAACGCAAGAACAATTCGGTCGGGGTATCTCAGACATTATTACGTTTTAAACAATGAACAATAGGACTGATATCGAGTTACCGAGTGAGTAGATTGTTTCATGACTTCTAGTTCGCCTGAGTTTTAATGTATTTTCAGTGATTATAAATTGTGAAACATATGTTGCGGTGGCGTACATAATGGATTTACCGCAGAAGAAGAAGAAGCAGTACGCTCAAAAATATCGGGATGCGTGGGAAGCAGAACCTGAATTCAATGGGTGGCTGAAACCAGTCGTTGGAGACTTATCCAAGGCAAGATGTCAAGTATGTGCAACAGAGTTTTACGCTAAGTTGTGTGATATTAGAAAGCATTCAAAAACTATTAAACATAAACAAAAAATTGATTTAAAAAAAACGCAAACCACGTTACCTGTGAAAATTTTTCCGAAAACTACAGTTAGAAGAGCAAGCGGAAGGCGCCCTTTCATTATTTATTGCTGAACATCGTTCTATTTTCGCTGTAGATCATTTAGGAATACTGTGCAAGAAGGTGTTTTCTGGTGATGAGGGCCCTAAAAGCATGCAATTACATCGTACAAATTGCACTAATATTATAACTGAAGTTTTGGCTCCATATTTTACACAATCATTGGTTGAAAATATAGGTAACCAAAATATAGTGTACTAATGGATGAATCCACAGATGTATCAATATCTAAAATGCTAGGTATCGTTATACGGTACTATAGTGTAAACAACCAAACCATTAGATCAGCATTTCTCAAACTCACTGTAGTAGAAACTGTAGATGCAAGAAATCTGGCTGCAATTCTTGTGAATTCTTGGAAAGATCTCAAAATTCCAATCGCTAATATGGTAGGAATTGGCACAGATAATGCTTCTGCAATGGTTGGAATAAACAATGGGCTTTTCGAACAACTCAAGAGAGAATATGGTTTGGAGCATTTGGTATTGATCCTTTGCATTTGTCACTCTTCAGCTTGCAGTTTCGCACGCCTCAGTGACTACCATACCTAGAAACATAGAGTTTCTTGTACGGGAAACCTACAATTGGTTCTCCATTCCACCCAAAACATAGAGGAATATAAAAAGGTTTATGAGACAATAAATTGTGGAAAACAGCCACTATAAATTTTGAAGGTCTGTGCAACACGTTGGCTTTCAATTGAACCAGCAATACTAAGAATTCTGGAGCAGTGGGAAGAACTAAAGCTACATGTTTCACTTGCCATGGTTCAAGACAATTGTTACACTGCCGATCTTTTGTATAAGATGTATTGTGACGACTCAGATCATCTTTACATGTTTTACCTTAAACATGCTTTAAAAGACGTACAAATAGCAATAAAAGCTTTTGAAGAAGAAGACAATGACCCCACTAAATAACTAGATACACTTGTATTTCTCATGCAGTCACTCGGACAAAACACAATTTTTCCAACTGTTGATTTGTTGACAACACCAGTTCCAAGCGAATGTATGTACGCAAATCCGAACCTTGGCTTTATGTTTGAACAGAAATTGTGTGCGTCAAGTTTGTCTGAAGAAAATAAAGTTTATTTGAAGAAGAGATGCATTCAGTTTAGTCTGAAACTCATAAAAGACATTCAACAAAGACTGCCAAATAACGTTACGATCCTGAAAAAAATGTCAGTGCTGAATGTTGAAGAAACACTAAAAGTGAATAAAAATGATGCTGTAGCGGATGTAGCCAAAGAATTGGGTTTTAGTGGCGATTTCATAGTCGGTATGCTGCAAGAATGGCATTATATCAACTTCATTAGGTGGAATAACACTACTCACACTGTTCGATTTTGGAGTGAGGTTTTGCAGTATACAAATGCCGCAGGGGAGAATCCTTTTTCTTTGATTTCACAGCTAGCAATGACTGTTCTATGCCTACCGCATTCAAATGCAGAAGTGGAAAGAATATTCAGTTCTATGAACATTATAAAAACTAAACAACGTAACAGATTATCGTTAAAGACAATTAATGCTTTGATCATATTGAGAGACCAGCTGAAGAAACAAAATAAAGATTGTGCATATTTTGACATACCGTCAGACGTATTGGAGCTTATTGGAACGAACTAAAGTTACTCTTTTGCGATAAAACCAGTCGAACTGCAACATCATCTTTTGAGCGACGTTCAGCCCTCCACATCAACTACAGTTCTGTCAGAGCATGAAACAGAAAAGTTATTCGATCTTCTGAGTGACGACGATGAATACCTCACATACCGGTATGTATATATTTTGTAACCTAATTTGAATTCTTGCTTTCTTTTGTTACAAATGTAGTTGTATATTTCTAGTATATTTGACTACTGTGATTGAAGCAACAATTTATGTGATGCGTCAATTACGATAACATGTTTAATTAAACGTTAGCGTATTTTATATGCATGTTGTTGCAAGCGATGCGTCATTTAATTAAGACAATATAGCAATTACTTATGAGACAATTTTTATTAGTATTTTATCACCCCCCCCCCCCCCCGCCCCATCATTCACAGGACGAAATTTTCAGTACGCCTCTAGTAAAATCAGTTTTTGCGACTTTCTAGCGACTTCTGATATTGTATCTAGTGACTCGGGTTTTTTAGAGTGGGCAACACTGCCTACGAACACACTTGCTCCATTCTGCGCCGCGTGGTTGTGCGTTGCGCAGTATGAGACACGATCACAAATGTTTACAAAATGTTTTGAATGCCATTTACATTTTCGTCTCATTGCGTTGTATTACAACAGCCTTAATGTAATTGATATTCCCTGCTACGAATGTGTATCGCATTTGGAGATGTTCGTCTCCTTAAAGCGCATTCACGATTCCATGGTACATCCATGTCAAAATGTACACCACAGTAGCTGATCGGTACTATTCGCACACGTTCGTGAGTAGTCATTACTGAAGGACAAACAATAAAACATTTCTCCCTTTCACATCCTCCAACCACGCATGGCCGAGCTACTTATCCGTCTGCCCCTGAGGTAAGCGGCCAATTTTGTTTAGCTCAAGGTCGAATTCACCAACGTCAACTGTTTTGGTTATTTGCTACTGAGGTAGAGCGCTGCGCGTTTCAGAAGATATTAATGTTCACCTTTTTGGATTCGGCCGTTAGTTGCTAGATGCATATTACTGTTTAAAATGTGGCTGATGACGCAGAGCTGCACGAATATCTGATTCGGGCGGCGGGTCACAGTTTGACGACCACTGGTTTGCCTATAATTCGAACCACGTGTCGTTCCTGGCGAATCCTCAGATCATTAAGTTGAGGGTAGGTTAAAAGCAGACTGAAAAAAATCCGTAGTCACACCGAGATTCTATCCCATGACTTTTCGGTTTCTGGGCATGCCCTTTACCACCAGGGCCGAAAAAAACAACGTAAAAAGTAATTAGTACATCAATCAGAGCTTTCTCCTGTTTCTGGGCACGCCCTTCACTAGGACTGTTCGAGTTCCGGTCGGGGCACACATTTTCAGCTGTCCCCATTGAAGTATATCAACAACACATATCGGCAGCTGGGGGTTTCGATTAATTATGATTTATTCTAGAGAAGCTGCACGGTCATCAATGGTATCTGTTCTTTCGAGAACAGTTACTATCTTCATATTTTTAAAAATATCGGAAATCCGCTATATCGATGTATAAAAAGGTATAACTATCGTACTCGTTATATCGAAAAGGAATTAACGATCTATCGACACTATAAGTATCGAAGTACCGACCAATATAATATCGGTAGCACATTGTAAATATACAGCCAATTTTAGAGTTGTATATTTAAATATTGATTTATTATTAGATATTCTGTACATCAACAAGCTAGCATCCTCTTTGTCCCCCTTAGAGAAGTAATTGAAAGGAAAACGATATTTGTTCACCGTTTGGCGATAACCACTTTGCTAACAATGGTAACTGCATGTAAGTGGCGCAATAAAAAGTGTCCCATGGATCCGTCGTTCGGTTTCGTCGCAAATGGGATGTGTTTGTAACACTTCATGTCGACTTCCCTGTTTTTTTATTATATATATATATATATATATATATATATATATATATATATATATATATATATATATATATATATATATATATATTTCTGCAAACGCCAGCGACGTAGCAGTCGTAGTGTCAAAATTCCATGGTGAAGTTAAACGATGCAGCTTCTGTTGGTAACACCGAGCGCCGATTACGTCAGTATTTCCTCTCACTTCTCCGCCCACCGCAAATACCAGTCTTGTCATTTAGATTTTTATTCATTAGTTTCAGCAATTGTTTTTGAAGAATGTCGATGTAAAGAAATAACACACTAGTTGCGTTAAAAATTGTTTTTAACCCAACTGGTGTGCTATTTCATCACATCGGATATCTTGTTATTCCATTCACACCGCAAACACCCAGTGCAATCGGACTTCACATCTCCACTCCCCAGTGCAATCGGACTTCTTCTTTGTGCCATCTACACTTGCTTCACACAGTCAAGGAGGAAGACTGGACGTGACGAAACCTCGAAAAGTAATAAGACTCCTTCACACAGTGAAAGAAAAATTATGTTCCACAATTTCAAAAGAACAATTTCAAATATTTATCGAAAGTGTGTGAAGACTGCAGTAGCTGCCCCTGAAAGGTGCAAGTTTCATGGGGCTTTCACATAGTATTCAAAGTAAATTAGATTGGTGTCTCATATGCAGTCTCCTTGCACAGACTCGATATACGCAGTCAGCTCCATTGTATGCATTGCAATTCAGCAAAGCAACTTCATTCCGTTTCACCAAGGTAGTTTAAATTACTCGGGTGGTTCCACTGAGATAATGCACTATCCTATGAAAGAGATTTATTATTGATTATTAGGTACCCCTTCGAATTCGGCTAGGTAGTTCTTTAAGGCTGCCGTTGAAATTTGTAGACATTTACTCTGTCCATTGGTATAGTGCAGCTAACACTGTGAGGAGAAAGTGAACCATTAAGAATGAGTGCCACCGAAGTAATTCACTTGCAAGTATACTTGTCCCCAAGGCTCTGAATGGTATATGGTACGGGGTATTAGATTTCTTTTCATTCGATCCCAGACGGTACGCTGTAAAATCGATCACCAATTCACTTGTGAATGTATTTTCATCTATTACAAATTTAAATATTCTTGATTATGACCCTATAGTAACAACTGGATAACTGGTTTCGATTAACTAATAACCTTCTTCAGATCATACTTTCGTCATAATTGACACTTGAGACACCAGACAGTTTTAAACATCACAACACCGTTATCATGAGTAACTTGTCAAAATATCCCAAATCCGTCAATAGCGTGTCTTTCGGAGAATAGAACCAGGAGAAAATTCTGGTTCCGGTTCTGTACGCCAAAAGACATGTGCTGCTCTAAGATATTTTGACAAGTTATTTAGAGTTACGATGTTCGTTAATCAATGAGATCGATTACCCAGTGTGCAGGAGCGTACCAAGGGTGTGGCAAATAGGCCCCTAGCAAGGACAATGGCACCGAGGGGGCCCAAGAACTGACCGAAAAAAAAACTAGAAAGAAAGACGGTTTCAGAATTATCCGGAGAGATATTCGAGTTCTCCTATCACTTGAGTTCTTATATTCCGCGTACTAGAAGGAGCCATTCTCTCGGCACAGCGGCTGTAAACACATGCTGTTGCCACAATGTCATTTCTACAGTCTCATTTTGTGCAGGTAGTGTAACAGTGAAATACTACTACCGAACAGACGTCTGTCGCTAACATAGTTCATTTAGTAATAGTATCTTCCCTGATACATATGCTGCCTACATAGATCGCTCATGTTCAAGTCCTTGCTGCTACTTCGCTATGCTATTGTAGGACTTCAAAGGTCGGCGAACAGATTCTACAGCAAATTTAAGATTTGACCGAAGGATTCTGATTTTCGCCCATTCCTGTCGAGAACTGTAGTGAGACGTGACGTTTGAGGAGGCATGCAAAATGGCTGGAGGAGATTAGCACTTTACTTGCCTTACGGCCATCGCTTTTGCTGCTCCCAGATTTCATTTGTAAACACTCGCGGCGTCACAAATGAAAGATGACCGACGTCAGAAGTTATCGATAGTGAAATGAATAATCAACGGGTAGGGTAGCATTACATCTGTACCTTCGTTTTTTATCAAGGGAGAGAGCAGAATTTAAAGAAAAACCGCCATCTCTGTTTATAAGGTTCCTTGCGAATTTAATTTCAATTGCTTCCTTAATAACATTATCCCAATAATTGAAAGTGCATACAAGAATCTGTGTTATATTCCATAGAATGACCGGTACCAAGACACTGTTCAGCGATACCGCATTTACTCGGCTGTTGTTAAGTGTGTGTGACGACTATGCTCAGTACACCGGTTCTCCACAAAATGGTTCAAATGTCTCTAAGCACTATGGGACTTAACATCTGAGGTCATCAGTCCCCTAGACTTAGAACTACTTAAGCCTAACTAACCTAAGGACATCACACACATCCATGCCCGAGGCAGGATTCTGACCTGCGACCGTAGCAGGGGCGCGTTTCCGGACTGAAGCGCCTAGAACCACTCGGCCACAGCGGCCGGCGGGTTCTCCGCAGTCCTGACGTCTGACCAATACATGACATGCCACAAGTAGACACCCACCATAAGCAAAATAAAATTACCCTTCACAGAATCTTTACGAATCCTATTCCACCTCCACAGTGAAAAAAATATTCGGGTGGATTGCATTCAGGTGTTCTAAAAAATCGTTCAGATTCTCGCTACCATGAGGCCAAACAACGAAAGTATCGCCTACAGACCTGAAAAAAAAGAACACGCAGGTTTCAATACTGCCCACTCGAAGTCACGTTTTCGACAAAAAAAAATAGCAATAATAGACGACAACGGGCTTCCCAACGCAACTCCACCTGTCTTCCCGTAGTACTGTTCACTGTTAATTCAACACCGAACCTAACCTCAATCAACCGTAACGAATCAGACAGACGAACACGAGTGAAAAAAGGGACCACATCAAAACCTGCTAGAATATCAGTCATTCAAATGATGCATTCCCTCTAATCGACGCAAGAAATCCGTCGAGTTCTTAATGTGATTCTCACACAGACCTACAATAGGTCTCAACAGGGTAGCAGTGTGTTTTTATATACGATATGTCGGGGCACTAACGATACTCACAATCGGACGAAGAGGAACCCCCTTCCTTGTGAGCCTCCAGAAGGCCGTATAACCTAGGGGGAAATTAGTGATTGCGAATTATTGTTGTATTCACTGCGCCGGCCGGGTGGGCGAGCGGTTCTAGACGCTAAAGTCTGGAACCGCGCGACCGCTACGGCGCAGGTTCGAATCCTGCCTCGGGCATGGATGTGTATGATGTCCTTAGGTTAGTTAGGTTTAAGTAGTTCTAAGTTCTAGGGGGCTGATGACCTCAGAAGTTAAGTCTCATAGTGCTCAGAGCCATTTGAAAAGCACAGTAAGCACAGCGACAAGAACTTTTCTCTAGGAGGCTGTTAGTATTTCTCTCAACACTTTTTGTGATATCAGCACCGATCCTGCGATAAGCTGAATAAGACAGTAAACACTGCATCACATGTGTTCCTCAGTCTGATTCGTTACAGTTGATTGAGGTTGGGTTTGGCGTTGAATTAAAGAACCTATTTCGATATGTTCTGCCTTTCACTTACTTTTTATTCAATCACCGTACTACGAGCAGACAGATGGAGTTGCGATGGGAAGCCCGTTGTCACCTCGACAGTTGTCAATATTCGGCCCAACGTAAAGGGGTACTTCGTACCTACGTTAACAATACGCATGTCATTTCGGACCCTGAGAGCTTGCCAGCGAGTTAGCCCATCCCAAGGTCACCTTTCGTCAGAATGGTTATAGTGAAAGACAGATTAGACGTACGTTGCTCTATCGACCAACTGTACAACGGATGAGTGATAATAATACCGATGTGGTACTTGTCTTACGCAGGAAGCTTTTCGAACAGGATTGGCCGTGTTTTCCGAAAATACGATATGAAATGCGTTTTTCGACCACCATCTAAGATCAAAGTCCTTTTAGGTTCCGTAAAGGATGATCTCGGATTGCTTAAGGCGGGTGTCTACCTTGTTCATAGCAGTTGTGGTCTGTCACATATTGATCAGATTGCTAAAACTGTGGAGAATCGGTGTACTAAGCATAAGCGTCACACGGGCTGACAACAGTCGAGCAAATACGGCATTGCAGAACGTTCTTATGGCATCGGTCATCCTATCGAATATAACAACACGGGGATTCGGGCATACACTCACAGCTCTTGGTATAGTGTTATTAAAGGAGCAGTTGAAATTAAATTAGCAAGTAACCTTACAAATAGACATGGTGGTTTATGATTAAATTCTGCTCTGTTTCTTGTCATAAATCAGACACAAAAAATTTATTCATAGAAAATTTAGAGTTTATTTTTATGAAAATAACGTATTTAGGCAGAAAACTGCACAAAATGAACATATTACATGATGATGTTAATACTATAAATACTCAAATACCTTGCAGTCTAAATTTAATTTTTTGCTATATTTTTTGTTTCTTATACATGTATTAACAAAAACATGAACTCCGATAAAACATTCAACAAAATGAAAATTACGCTGGTACTTTTCCGGTTTTTAGTTTCCTTCCCAGCGATTTTATTTGCGGTCGCTGGAAATTTTTGTAGAGGCTTCAAGTTAGATTGCCTTCTTGCAACAATAGCAAACATAAGGCGTATTTCTCTTCTTTTTTGAGTCACAGGTGGAGCGCGTTTAGCGATTTTCCTGTCCTTCTACAGCGACTTCCACTCTTGGTTCTGCTACACCCAAAACAAGGTGAAGGGTGCACGAATTTTAAGGCGTATGTGATAGTTGTTGACTCGCTTTTTATCTGTGATTTCACCTATCAATTTGCAAGCTTATTCAAAAAATTGGCTGACCTGAAGGTTATCTTCCTAGGAATCGTGAAGGACAAACGTATACATCCCACTTATGTGCAACACGTTGATAAATTATGCTATGGCCATCGCTGGAATAGGCTTCGTCGACCAGCGATATTTGTTTTGACCAAAATTATTTATAGCAGACACTTTAGCTGGAAATTCAGTCTTCACCCTTCTGTCTTCATTATTTTGATCACCTACTTCATTAAAGAAATTCACAGGTGGCAAAACAAATTCGTCTTTACTTTCCCACTGTTTCTGTTCTGAACTATGTTCACTTACAATTCCACTGTCACTATCTGATACGACATAACTTCCTAAACTGTCCTCAAAACATTTTAAAACAGTATCCTCAGAGTCAGGGGTGTGTAACACGTACAGCAGACGAAGACTTGACTACTGAATCCAAAACGCAGTCACAGGTGCGGTCTCAGAGACCGCTAAAATAACACGAAAGAAGCAGTAATACTATAGGTCCACGTCACGTTCAAATAGCCACTGACAAAAGAAAACCACGGCAGCTTCGGGAAAGAAGAAATAGACAACGCTGTAATCTTCTACCCCACCCTTTCGCTAGGAACTGAGTAAAAATAAACGCTAGCGACCTGTGAGACCACACGTGTGACGTTAAGAGTTAATGTCTTTCCATCGGTCAGTGTTAATTTTCGCTTTTCGGGCGTTATTCTCGCTTTGCATTTTACTCGGAATGATGCTCACCTTGCTATGAGGGCCATGTTTGCGTTTTGAAGCGTTTTTTCGGCGGACAGCGAGCAAAACGCCTGAATACGATCGTTTGTACTGCTGCGCACGGCCGGCTACAGTGAGAGATATTTCCACGAGCATAACAGAATGGCGTAAACAGCTTTACTCCACCGGAAATCCAACATCCGGAAAAATTGTCCTACTTATAGAGCTATCCACGCACACGCCTCCATCATTTCAATCTTTTTTTGACTTCCCATTATCGTTCTGAATTCATACCACTTTCGTGCATTAACTCGGTATTCTCGTCGGTGCTCGTTAAGTGATTACCTGCGGAGATAAAGAGGGAACGTCTACATCTACGTCTATATCTGCATCTTCATCTATAATGTGCAAACCACCGTGAAGTGCATGTCAGATTGTACGCCGCATTGTGCCGGTACCAGTTATTAGGGTTTTTTCCCATTCCATTCACGTGTGTAGCGCGGGAGGAATCATTGTTTGAATGCCTTTGTGCCTGCAGTAATTATTCTAATCTTATACTCACGATCCCTATGTGAACGATATGTAGTGTTTGTAGTATATTTCTAGAGTCATAATTCAAAGCCGGTTCTTGAAATTTTGTTAACAGACATTGTCGGGATAGTTTACTACTATCTTCAAGAGTCTTCCAGTTCAGTTCCTTCAGTATCTCTCTGACACTCTCCCACGGATCAAACAAACCTGTGACTACTCGTGCTGCCCTTCCTGTATACGTACAATATCCCTTGTTAGTCCTTGTTGGTAAGGGTTCCACACACTTGAGCAATATTCTAGAAACGGTCGCACGAATGATTTGTAAGCAATCTCCTTTGTAGACTGATTGCACATCCCCAGTATTCTACCAATACACTGCAATCTACCAGCTGCTTTACTCACGACGGAGCCTATGTGATCATTCCAGTTTGATCCCCACAAACTGTTACATCCAGGTATTTGTATGAGGTGGCCGATTACAACAGTGACTCATTGATGATATAGTCATACGATAATACTTTTTTTCGTTTTGTGAAGTGCATAATTTAACATTTTTGAACATTTAAAGCAAGTTGCCAATCTTTGCACAGTTTTGAAATCTTATGAAGATCTGACTGTTTACGCAGCTCCTTTCAGACATTAGTTCATTATAGATAACTGCATCATCTGAAAAAAGTCCGAGTTTACTGTTTATACTGTCTGCGACATGAACGGCAAGGGTTCTAATACACTTCACTGGGGCACACCAGAAGTTCATCCTACGTCTGACGATGACTCTCCATCCAAGATAACATGCCGTGTCCTCTCTACCAAAGCCTCCTCAGTCCAGTCACAAGTTTCACTTGATATCCCATGCGATGGTACTTATAACCGTAAGCATATCTATGATACTGAGTCAAGTGCCTATAGGAAAACAAGAAATACTGCATCTACCTGACTGCCTTGAGCCAAAGCTTTCAGTATGCCATGTGAGAAAAGTGCGAGTTGGGTTTCACATGATCGACGTTTTCGGAATACATGCTGGTTGACATTCTCGTCATTCTGTTCAAGACATCTCATTATGTTTCAGCTCAGAATATGTTCTAAGATTCTACAACAAATCCATGGCAAGGATATTGGACGGTAGTTTTTTGCACCACTTCTACTATCCTTCTTGTAGACGGGTGTGCTTTTGTCCAAGAACTGGACACGGTCTTTTATTCGAGGGATCTGTGATAAATCATAGTTAGAATAGGGGCTAACTCAGCCGCAAATTCGGTGTAGAATCTGATACGAATTCCATCGGGCTTTGTTCAGCTTTAAATATTTTAGCGCTTTCTCCACACCATTGATACTAATACTTATTTCATTCATGTTTTCAGTGGTACGAGATTTAATGGGGGTAATTTTTTGGATTTTCTTTTGTAAAGTAACATTTGAAAATGGAGTTAAGCCCTTCAGCTTTTTCTTTGCTACCCTCAATTTCAGTTCCTATCTCATTCGCTGGGGACTGGACACTAACTTCGGTCTACTAACAGCCTTTACAAACGACCAGAATTTCTTTGGGTCTTGTAAAATGCCATTCTACAATATTCTGCTACTGTAGTCATTGAAGCTATCACGCATTGCACTGTTGAAAGTCAAATGCGTTTCATTCACTATCTCTCTACGCTTTGTTTTAAACTTATTATGCAGTAGTCTCTGTTTCTTTGTAAGTTTCTTTAGAATGACTGTATACCATTGAGGATCCCTCGCATTAACTGTCCTGCTGGGCACATACCTATCCAATGCATGGTCAACTTTTTCTTTAAATTTGAGCATAGTTCCTCTACATGCTCCTGCCCTGTGCTGAAAGTTTCAAGTTCGTCATTGTGATACAACACTACTGCTTTTTTATCCAGTTTACTGAGCGCGTATATCTTTCTGCTTGTTTGGGTTGTCCTTTGTACTTAGGTAATCATTGGTGTCACGACCGCGTCATGGTAACTGATACCAACTTCGATATGGACATCCTCAAATAGGTCAGGTCTATTTGTTGGCATTAGATCAAATACATTTTCATAATGAGTGGGATTCCTGTCTATCTGTTCTAGAAAATTTTCAGAGAAGGCATTTAGTAATGTTTCACAGGATGACTTGTCACGCCACCTTACACAGTGGAACGCAACTAGGAATTTATTTTTCCCATTTCAACATTAGTGTGGTCCTACTGCCTTATGGTGTTGCAAGTTGTCGTCTCCCAATATCTGGACCGACACGCGTGGGGAAAAATTCAAACACTAAACTTCGCCTGTGGAGCTCCCAAGGAAATTCATCTGTCATATTGTCGAAGAATGTGAGCGGAGAGCTTACTGTGGTGGTCCAACAGAGTTTCTCATCCCGACACCCGTATGTCTTGAGTATATAGCTACAGCTAACCTTAGTATATAAAATTTATATTTTACGTATTTTAGTATGCTAGATAAACAATAATAATAATTATCAGTTTAATACTGAACCCTTCAAATCCTACCTGGTTTTTCATCCTACTTGTCCGCCCCGATAGCTGAGTGCTGCCGGCACGATAGCTCAGCGTGTTCGGTCAGAGGGTTAACTGCTTTCTGTAATAAAAAAAAACTGAGTTAATGGATCAACGATGAACTTGAACAAGCCTCATGGGACGTCCGCCCCGAACAAATACAACGAACCATAACGAACAAAATGAGATAAAAATGTGGTCAGAGCGACGGACTGCCATGCCAAGGGGATCGGGTTCGATTCCCGGCTTTGTCGGAGATTTTCTCCGCTCAGGGACTGGGTGCAGTGTTGTCCTAATCATCATCATCTCATCCCCATCGACACGCAAGTCGCCTAAGTGGCATCAACTCGAAAGACTTGCACCAGGCGAGCGGCCTACCCGACGAGAGGCTATAGCCACACGAGATTTCATTTCATTTTTTCCTTCTACTTACGTGCATAATGGTGCATTTATTTACAGACAGGTTGGTCTCTAATGTCTGTGAAAATTGGTGAACAAGAAGTGTGCTATAGGCAACATTTTTAAAACGTACTAATTCAGTTCCAGTGTGTAATTCAATCCATAAAATCGGCGTTAGGTGCGTCAGCTGTGAGAAATGGTGAGGTACATAATTACGTTGGCACACTAGTATGTAAATTCGAACCCCGACAAAATAAAAGTGCCCTTGGAAATTGGAAATTTATGGTAAGGTCTTATGGGAGCAAACTGCTTAGGTCATCGGTCCCTAAGCCCACACACTACTTAATCGGACTTAAAACTAACTTACGCTATGGACAACACACACACCCAGGCCCGAGGGAGCACTTGAACCTCCTATCTGGGGAGCCGCATGGACCGTGACAAGGCGTCTCGGACCGCGCGGCTACTCCGTGCGGCTAAAAGTGTCCTTTTTATTCCGGTTACAGACCAGTTATGAGTACACGAAAATGGTGTAACAAAAAGGCATTGCCAGACTTTCAGGAAACATTCCGCACTCGTAGAGGAATAAAATTTGTTGTATGGGAACGAGTCCGCAAACGTGTCATTTCCATATTAGAACTCATTTTTTACTTCTCTTTCTAATCGCATTAATCATAGCAGTCACAGCGCAACAGAACGTCACAGCATTACATGAAACGTTTACTTACATGGAATGTTGAAAATACCAACTTGTTTACGCTCTGTAAGATTGTACAATAAGTTGCAATACATAGGTTCACTGCCAGTGTTTGTTGTTCCAATTGAACGAGGGTAGTGTTGACAGGTGATTCACAATATCAGGCATGAAGCATCAGCTGTTTAGTATTCATCACGGGCTGTACAGACATATAGCATCAACTGTTCAGCGTTCGTAACAGACTTGGTTTCCGGTACACTGCAAGGGACAATGGAGGCGTACTCAAATGCGAAGTTGGCAGATGCCCATTTGCTGTACGGATTAGCAGATGGTAATGGTCGTGGCGCTCAACGTTTGTACCGGGAGAGATTTCCAGAATAACAAGAGGACGTATACAGCAATCGATCGTAGTCTTAGGGAGTAGGCCCATTACTCGGGGCTGCAGGAGGCCTAGAAGCACGAGGACACCTCAATTGGAGTAGAAACTTCTTCGTGCAGTTTACGACAACCCTGGTGTCAGCGTAAGACAATTAACTGCGACTAGTGATGTTGGCCACATGACTATGTGGAGAGTGCTACATGAGAAACTGCCGTATCCGTACGATGTATTGGTTGTGCAGGTATTATCAGCAGCTTACTTTCCTGCACAGGTACACTTTTGCGAATCGTTCATTGAACAATGTGTCAACCCTCACTTTAGTGCAAATGCGCTGTTCCCGGATGAGGCTTCACTTCAAAGTAGACAATTAATGTGCTGAGAAGCTGCAGAAATTGAGCTCTAACACGGAAATAATGCGTTTCCGGACCCATGTCCGTACAACACATTTTCTTCTTCTTCGTGTGAGAAACGTTTGCAGAAAGTTCGGAGACACATTTTGCGACACCCTGTACTTAAGAATATTCCAAGGAAGTCATATTGGAAATAAAAAGAATTCAGTTTAGATTAAACTGTCAAATTACTAGTCAGCTTGCCTATTTACATTAAGGCTAGTTTGAGGTCCAACTTTTGAACACTAGTGGCCTAAATCATTCACTTTTTCTGGCGATTACTACATGAGTTGCCCAAAGACCGACTGCAGCGTGCGTACGGCGGCAACAGGTGAGTAATGGATTCGGAATCGTCGCGGACAGTGACGTCATCACACATGCCAGACACAGAACGCACAGCCGGAATCTGTGTTACTAAGCCTTACCGCAACTCTCCAGAAGCAGTGCTCGAGAAGAAGCCAAAGCCAACGCGTTAACCACAGTAATACTTTCCGAAAAGGTCCTTCTGTTCTTCCCACAAATCTCCTTCTAAACGTCGAACTGGGTGTATTTCGTTTTGACTGACCAGTTTGTCTTTAATACTGCCCGAACAATTGCTTCATAAAATGAGCCTAATGACTTGCATTGTCCACGGTCAACCGTCCGCAGCTCGTGGTCGTACGGTAGCGTTCTCGCTTCCCACGCGCGGGTTCCCGGGTTCGATTCCCGGCGGGGTCAGGGATTTTCTCTGCCTCGTGATGACTGGGTGTTGTGTGCTGTCCTTAGGTTTGTTAGGTTTAAAGAGTTCTAAGTTCTAGGGGACTGATGACCATAGATGTTAATTCCCATAGTGCTCAGCGTCATTTGAACCATTAGTCCACTGTTAACCCATTCCTCTAAATGTGTATTTTAGGGACATTCAGTTTATTATTGTCATGTTTTTCTCCTAAGAGCGCAAGCTAGCTCACTTATGCAGGCGCTCACGATCATGACTTTTTAAAATCGATTTTACAGAAAACTTTAATTAATGAGCCTGGTTAGTCTCCGCGCGACCCATCACGGACAATGACCTCCCATCCCGGTGCGTCTGCAATAACACGATACTATGGTTTAATATGTACATATATGCAACCAGCATAAGGGATTTTTTTCGAAAATACATGCGGCTGTCCTTAGCAATTGCTGTACATGCAAAGATTATTTTTTGTTGTAAAGAATCAAATCTATATAATGCCCTTTCAGCAGAACAATGGAATGTATTGTCATTGAAGAGTTCTAGTGAAATTCTTCGAAGTTTTTGTTTTTAAGATCGCCTTGTTCATTTAAGGAAACTGCCAATTTACAGGATTTTACTATGCTACATTATGTATAATTGCGATAAAATCAAAACTTATAAAGAGAAGGGGAAAAAGAGAGTAGGAAAGAAAGACAAAGAAAAAAATAAGGCCAGGAGTTAACATTTTTTTCAACATTGTTTAACGGTTGTGGTCTACATGAACTCAGTGAGAGTGGCCGTGTGGTTCTAGGCGCTACAGTCTGGAGCCGAGCGACCGCTACGGTCGCAGGTTCGAATCCTGCCTCGGGCATGGATGTGTGTGATATCGTTAAGTTAGTTAGGTTTAATTAGTTCTAAGTTCAAGGCGACTGATGACCTCAGAAGTTAAGTCGCATGGTGCTCAGAGCCATTTTGTTCGCAGGTGATGCGTTGTCTCTAACAAATAGCAAGCCAGAAGACAGTAACGATTTGCAGAATGACGTTCAGAGAATTGATGAATGGTGCAGTCTCTGCCAGTTGACCCTGAACTAAGTAACTGTAATGTATTGCGGATATATAGGAAAAGAAGTCCACTGTTGTACAAATTCAAATGGCTCTAAGCACTATGGAACTTAACATCTGAGGTCATCAGTGCTCTAGGCATCCGTAGCAGGCGTGCGGTTCCGGACTAAAGCGCCTAGAACCGCTAGGCCACAGCAGCCGGTCCACTGCTGTACAGCTACACTACTGATGATAAACCGTTAGGAACAGTATCAGCAGTAAAATATCTAGGAGCAACTATCCAGAGCGACCATAAGACGAGTGACCAAATAAAACAAATAGTCGGGAAAGCAGGTGGCAGACTGATATCCATAGGACGAGTCTTAAGAAAATGTAAGTCATTCACGAAGGAAGTGGTTTATAAGGCGCTTGTTCGACCGATTCTTGAGTATTGTTCACCTATCTGGGACGTGTACCAGGTTGGATTGATGGAAGAGTTAGAGAAGAGAGAAGATCGAAAGAAGAGCAGCACGTTTCGTTACAAGTTCGTTTAATAAACGCGAAGGGCCACAGAGCTGCTCAGCCAACTCCAGTGGCAGACATTGCAAGAGAGGCTTTCTGCATCACAGTATGCTCTACTGTTTTAGTTCTGAGAGCGTAAGTTCCTGGAAGAGTCAGCCAATAGACACCTTCCTCCTACGTATATCTCGTGTAAAGTACAGATATTCGGCTTGCACGGAAGCTTACCAGCATTCATTCATCACACGAACGATTCGCGACTAAACAGGAAAACGGGGAATTGAGACTGGTACACAAAGTAACTTCCGCCACACACCGTAAAGTGGCTTGCGGAGCGTAGTGTGGATGTAGGAATGCGACTCTGAGACGAAGAGGTTGACACAGAAGATGAATTCGTAGTGGGCGATTTCAGTGGAGTCAGAAGACTAATGACCGACCAAAGAAAGACTACCTCCCGTAGTGCTGCTCTCAAGTTCTCGCCCTTAACTCGTTCCAAGAGACATTACGTCTGTAATGTTGACGCACATAGCCGCGGATACGTAGTAAGAAGTCGCTAACTAACCTAAGGACGTCACACACATCCATGCCCGAGGCAGGGTTCGACCTGCGATCGTAGCATTCGCGCGGTTCCGGACTGAAGCGCCTAGAACCGCTCGGCCACCGCGGCCGGCCTGCAACAGATTCACGTCAGCGATATAGGTCTGTAATTGTGTGCACCTATCCTACGGCCCTTCTTAAAAACGGGAATGACCTGCACTTTCTTCCCGTCGCTAGGTACCCTTCGTTGCTCAAGCGATCTACGATAAACTACCTCTAGAAGGGAAGCAAGTTCTTTCGTATAATCTTTGTAGTAGAGTGCCCGAAATTTTTTTAATCGTATAGGATAAGTACACATCGAGGGGACGAAATATGTTAAAAAATACGCTAATTATCGAGACAACTCCGCGACGAGTCACCGTCTTACGACAGGTGTCTCCGTCATTGCGACAACCATCTGCCAAGCTGTGCTGTCCTGAGCTGCGTAACTGGGCCATCAGACGAAAAACAGGAAGACCCAGAGCTTCACGTTACAGTATTGCCCACTGTGCGTACGACGGTGGGCAAGGCCACAGAAAGCGAGAGGCAGCGCGCTGCTGCAGGGAAGGCCAAGGCCGGAGCCGGCAGCGGCGGATGGCGGGCTGGCTGGCTGGCGGGCGAGCGCGGCTCGGCAGTCGTCGCTGGCGGACACCGCAGGCCGGAGACGCGCCGTGCTGCACACGCGGTGAGTTACCTGCCCACGTACTGCACCTGCCGCTGGCTGCCGTTCAGCACTGGCCGACTGAGCGGACACGAACTCCACGGCTCAGTAAAGGTCGGGGAAGGATCTGCTAATCGAATTCCGCAACTTGGCGCTCAGCTAAAAGAGCCGGCATTTCGCCAGACAGGTGCCTCTGGGAACGTGATTTGTAGCTGGCGGCAGATACGAGCGTAGTAGTGCAGTGTCTATGGTCGAGAAAGGAAATTACTAGAGAATGCTTTTACACATGTACTACAGTGACAATGAAGATGGAGAATCTTGTATAAGTACAGTAACGTATAGCAATGAATAGCGAAAGGCGCCAGACTATCTTCGTCGAGAAGCTTCAGACTTTGTTGGAAAGTGAAATATAATGGTGATCAGCGTTGAGGATGTTACAACAAGAACTGTAACGCCTAATTTTTTAGAATAGGAAGCGATCATGTTTTGTCTGTGCGCGTCGGTTCAAATGGTTCAAATGGCTCTGAGCACTATGGGACTTAACATCTGCGGAACTTAGAACTACTTAAACCTAACTAATCTAAGGACATCACACACATCCATGCCCGAGGCAGGATTCGAACCTGCGATCGTAGCGACACGCGGTTCCGGACTGAAGCACCTACAACCGCACGGCCACACCGGCCGGCTGTTCGCGTCGGAAATCATACTCCTGATTCATCTTCAGTGCAAGAAACTGACGGGAAAGTGGTAACAAATGGAACAGAAAGGAAAGGAATTAGAGTGTGAAAAAGGGAAGCGACTTCATTATTACTCCTCTCTAATTTATTTCAATCATAGAGTCGAAGGAAATAGATTTATTAATTTAATGAGCGTTATGCCAGAAGATCCTTTATTTGCACAGTTCGCTGTTTGCCTCATAGAAAACTGTACAGATGAGGAAACGCGTCCTTCTTTCCTTGTGGTTTTGGCAGGCGTCCTCTGCACTTTGGAAAACGACAAATGCGTGCCAGAGTTTTCATTCTCGTTTCAACTCTTTGTTTGGATTACTAGAGAACAAATAGAATCTTACAGCCGGTTAAATAACGTCGACTCCTGTTCTGTTCCAAAAAGTGACAAGACAACTAAATAAAGACAATTCTTTATATGAATAAACTAGTGTCATCGCAAAATGGTTCAAAATGGCTCTGAGCACTATGGGACTTAACATCTGAGGTCATCAGTCTGCTATAGAACTTAGAACTACTTAAACCTAACTAACCTAAGGACATCACACACATCCATGCCCGAGGCAGGATTCGAACCTGCGATCGCAAAATGGTGAAATGGATAGACTGAACTTACTGAAGTGTGTTTCCTACAAAGTTTAAATGTTATAATTAGCTTAAAAGTAGCTACCGAATGCAAGTAATTTCAGTTGGATCTGTTTGTTGTATAATTTCTTTTCTTTAAACGCTTTTTCGTATCCTTCTGTCAGTTTAGGTGTTTAAGACAATAATTACGTTATTGTAAACATTGTGGTATAAATGTAATAATGTTCTTTAGATTAACATTGCTAAAAGAAGGAAGATCAGTGTTTAATGTTTATTCTTAACATTGCTTGACTGCTAGAATACGGCTTACTGATGTGTTGTGGGGAGTGATGAAGAGAAAATCAAAGTTCGGATACTGGGGGTATGGACAGTTTTGGATAGCTTCCAGAGTTCATGTTTTGGGGCTGGTAGAAGTTGCGAATTTCATGTGAGGTGGTATCACCACTCTCGATAGTCTGTCTGTGTTACTAGCAGCACGACACAATACCCATTTTAATTCATGAACGATTCAAGACATTGAAACGACGTTTTCGGTTAATGATATTACGAAACGAGCCGTTATTTTGTTCTACGTTTGATCCTCTTAGCTTTTGCATCAACCAGGATACTGAAGCAAGTACAATTTTTTTTAATGGAACGACATGGTTTTCCTTGATAGAATTCGAAAGTAAGGTGACAAAGCACTTGTTCACTTTGAAAAGTTACGCAGAAATATACGAAAAAGTACTAAAACTGGGATGCAAGCTGGCCGGATTCGGCTGTTATGGTCGATGCGCGGTCAAGTGAGGCTCTTTGCCAGACTGCGTTGTGGAAAGTTTTCCGATTGTTCGCTTTTCAGAATGGTTCAAATGGCTGTGAGCACTATGTGACTTAACTTCTGATGTCATCAGTCCCCTAGAACTTAGAACTACTTAAACCTAACTAACCTAAAGACATCACACACATCCATACCCGAGGCAGGATTCGAACCTGCGACCGTAACAGTCGCGCGGTTCCGGACTGAAGCGTCTAGAATCGCTCGGCCACGGCGGCCGGCTTTTCAGAATGAAAGTTGTTCACATACACAGGAGTACGCATGCACATTTGAAATACATCTACATCATACTCCGCAAGCTACCTACCGGTGTGTGGCGGAGCGTACTTATGGTACCACTAATTCTTTTTCCACTTCCCTATTCCACTCGCGAATGGAGCTTGAGAAGAACGATTTTCGGGAAGTCTCTGTATTAGCTCTAATACCTCGAATTTTTTCATCGTGGTCATTTTGCGAGATGTATCTGGGAGGAAGTAATATGTTGTCCGATTCTTCATGGAAACGTGCTCTCTCGAAAATTCAGTAGTAAATTTCTCCATGATGCATGACGCCTCTCTTTTAATGTCTACGACTGGAATTTTTTGCGCATCTCCGTAAGGCTCTCTCGCCGTCTAAACGAACCCGTTACGAAACGCGCCGCTCTTCATTGGATCTTCTCTATCTCATCTATCAGTTCTGTCTGATAAGGAGCCCAGAATGATGAACAGTACCCAAGAATCGGTCGAACAAGCGCCTTATAAGCCACTTCTTTCGTTACATTTTCTTGAGATTCTTCTTATGAATCTGTATGGCATCTGTTTTTCCTACTAGGTATTTTATATGGTCATTCCACTTAAGTTTTCCTACTGATACGCCAGAAGTCAGAATATTGATGCACTTATGAAAAATAGTAGCTGGCCCTTTTTCGTAAGTCGTATAAAGTAGGGGCAAGAGGAATTGTGTTTCTCCCGGGTTCGATTCCCTCTGCCTCGTGATGACTGGATGTTGTGTGATGTCCTTAGGTTAGTTAGGTTTAAGTAGTTCTAAGTTCTAGGGGACTGATGACCATAGATGTTAAGTCCCATAGTGCTCAGATCCATTTGAACCATTTGAATTGTGTTTCGGTTTCGTAGCGGTGACCTTATCGTCCTGTTACATATAACGTCGGAGCCTGCCATGAGAGCCCCTTTTGGCGGTGTTTACTCTGTAATAGCCGATTCCAGTTGCCTTGGCTTTCAGTTTAAGTGCGTTTCTGGTATAATTTCGCGAAAAGTTTCAACCCCAACATTAACAAGAGTTCTGTCACTGTACTTGTCTTTCCAGGAGCTTTTGAATGATATTTTTTAAAGAAGGATACGTACTTGCTTCAGTGTATCGGATACTACCAGAGTTAAGATTTGTTACCAAGCAAGAAAATTCCGTACTCCTCTGCCTACCATGATTTAGCGAAAACTTGCTTCGATATCTTGATCCGTTAACGAGATAAATTGGGTGTTATATCTTACACAGTGTCTTCAGTGCTATTTCATCTGCGTACTGGGGGAGAATAAATGACTATCTGTATGTATCAGCAGACGACCTACTCTCTTTATTTTATCCTCAACAATTTAAAACAACTAAACTTGCCGAATTATCGCACAAAGTAGACACACTACGTGACAGAATACCCGGGAGTACTTGAAAGTCGGACATATTGCTAGTAAACTTGCTACGAAAGACTAGTGTTTTCTATAAGCGAAAGAAGTTGCGTCGAAAGAAAGATATTCCAGGTTCTTGTTTATGTGTGAAATCTCCAGAAGACATAAAACGTAACTTCGACTGACAAGTGTTACGCAGTGAAATTAAAGCGCATATGTTTAGTGAGCAGGAGACCCATGTTCGAATTCCGGCCTTGGTTCAAATTTTTATTTGTCGCTTTAGTCTGCATACATACATCATAAAAATAAAACTGGTATATGTGTCTGCTAAGTTTTAATATCATTTGAGTTTCCTTTCGATGTCTCGCACCGTCACCATCAAGTGCAGCAGTTATGTATCTTCATGAGCGGTATTGTGTACGTATGGATAAGGCAACGACTGTAGAAAGTACCTCTATCTTTAAATACACTAAAACCTAAGATGCCACTGGACCACCTGTAGCTTATTGGTGACTCCACGCCGATTGACAGCATACAGTCTGTGAATTTCTCTGAATGAATATTGCAGCAGTCGACGTACTGTACTACAATCTGTTATGGCTGGCTTGCCGACGGGGGATAAAATCTTAACAAGATACTCCGTCCCTATATGCGACCACAGACAACATACAATGTTTAAATCCCCTGCTTTGGTGTTCCATTGCAGGCGTTTAAGATCGTTCACATTCCTGTCAAACCAGAGTAATTCTAACAATTCGCCCGTTGCACCCTTGTAAGATTGTTCCCTCGATAGGAAATACCATGACGTGCAGCCATCAAGAATGCATGTGAACATTCACTGGCCACATATCGCGTCCAATCGCGTATGAGAATGCGGCGCCTCAGGATCCTTGAGAATCATATTAATAATTATGTTCCTGAAGCAAACAGCTGTTGTATTTTTATATAATTTAAATATGGGGCAGATTATTTTTGTGTGCTGCGGCTTTTACAATACTGGAAACGCCAATATTTTAACAAACTCTGCAGCATATGCAGTAAGTAATACAGTGTTCAGTATGTATCGAGTTTTATTGTTCAGGAAGCTGCATGTGCTAACTTTATGTGCTACATGGATACACTTTAAATTGAGGTGGAATGTAGAAACCGGTCGTGGAATAAACAAATATACTGAATGTGGCTGTTCATTAAAATTTACGTATTTCCTAGGTTACCATTATACGGTCACACCTTTCTAAATGTTTCAGTGCAGGATGGAAAGAATTAAGATAGTTATTACGACATTGTTTATTGGCGCTATTCCATGCCACTGTGACCAGAAGAGTGTTGATATATTTTAATATCGAACACTAAATTCAAAATTAGAGCTACACTCATCAGTTCTCTGAGATGCGTATGTCGCATTCTAAGGAAAAGTGACTCTCTTCAGGGATCCTTTAAACGGTACATTTTCCTCATTGATTAATTCTTGGTCCCTGTTCTGTTACAGTAGTTCAAGTTTTAGATTTCTATAACTAATATTTTTAATTTGAAAACAAGGAAAAAACTAACAAACGGCAAAATAGGAGAAACAGAAATATTATGTACACTCTTAAAACAGAAACATTCTGTATATTGATAGAACGGCAATTTTCTTTATGTAAAAATGGATTTACGCACTGAATGCATTTGTCACCAATTGTGATTATTTTTGTCTTTTCTGTTATGTTACATTTGTATCAATTGGGGCTATAAAACTGCCCAGAAACTGCAGCAGTATAACTGTAAAGAAAGAAACGGATTAACACAAAAGATAGGAGCTATTGAATCGTATGAGAGAATACTTGTTATAAGGCGTATAACAACTGGGTGGTCTGCCTGTTCAGACATTTCTTCCATTGAACATTACGGACTTAAATAAGTTGAGAATGGCTCTCTAGAAATATCGGACATAATACTCCACGGTAAGAACGCCACTGTAGCCTATGTGTTCTGCCATTGGTATAATAAAGTAATTCTCTTCTAACTCGGAGACTATTCCAGCAGTTCGCAGAAACGTAATAAAAAACTTCACTGATTTCTAGTACCGTTTATGGACAACATAAAGGAATCAATGACTAGTGCAAATTTCGTGACTGAAGTTAACGAAAAATAGTTTAGTTCAGGCTACAGTGATAACATGCTAATTAAATGGACAAATGACAAAAAACTACAAATTCTAAGTTTCGTATTATTCCAAATTATCGATGTATACACAGACAAAATTTCAGTATCTCTAGGGCTATCAAAAGTTTCATGCATTTTGTTACCTGTCATTCCCACAGACAAACTGAACACGTACTGAGAAGCTCTTTACAAAAGTTTCGTAAGTTAAAACTTTGTTATAGGACTGTGCATGGCATCCACATTTATTAATGTCATCATTATAATTTGTTACATCAAGCCTGGTATAAGAGGCACAACGTGGTAACACAGCTTTGTTTTCTCGCGGTGGTCTTTGCCATGAGGTTGGACTCCTTTCTTCTAGCGGCTCTCGTTGCAGATGATTTAGCATCACTTTAACACTCTCAAGCTCGTTAAATATGTTTGTCACGATTCGTACAGCAGATCTTGCGACGATCTGAATGTCTCTTACCGTGCCGTTAGTAAACGGTTCACAAGCAACTGAACGATTGTAGCGATCGTGTGCGTACGAACGCCTAAGCGGTGAATCCACAGCCGATTGACGTAACCAGATATGCGGCACACGGCACTTCGTTGCGTGTTAGACAAGGTAATTCTACTTTATTTTTTTTTGTCGTTATTCTCCTATTGGCGTTGCAGTTATTCCCTTAATGGCGTCTAGTAATTTTACTTTTATTTCTCCCTCTCAGTACTTTTCCTTCTATCTTCACGGCTTTAGCATTGTTTCTAAAGCTTCCAGTTCTCGAGTTTCACTTTTCATCGTATTCACTATATCTAGTTTTGCGTGATTCTGCCTCACACTGTCTTTTCTTCTGTAGAGTTAAGATCTGGATCACGATTCTTATCTTGAGCAATTTATACTGCGTTACATATTTGCAGTGAGTGGCTGGCTCTGAGCACTATGGGACTCAACTGCTGAGGTCATTAGTCCCCTAGAACTTAGAACTAGTTAAACCTAACTAACCTAAGGACATCACAAACATCCATGCCCGAGGCAGGATTCGAACCTGCGACCGTAGCGGTCTTGCGGTTCCAGACTGCAGCGCCTTTAACCGCACGGCCACTTCGGCAGGCTGCAGTGAGTGGATTCTGATGTTTAATAAAGATCTCTTCGTAGCAATCAACCTACAAAAATACCTTTGTCGAAAGCGGATCAGAAGTGTTGAACAAAGTATTCTGTGCTACTAAAGATGCATAGTATTACGGATTCTTGTCTCACACATTAATGAAGGGCTGGTAGATATATCGACTTTCGTGTGACGTCCTTATTTTGCAGCAAATATGGAGTTGTTGTAAAACTTTTTTTTTCAAATGTCTTATGAAGAACAATACTTTTATTTCGAATATGTATAGTAAAACGAGTCGATAGATTGCACGAATAGATAATGACGATCTTTGGATTATGCTGCGATGACCATAGTAGGATACTTGCTTCCTCCAGCTGTTGCTTTCGCAGCATGTCTAAAGTAAACGACGTTTCACAATTTCCTTTCTTCCCTACATTAACAGATGCCTCTGTGCATTAGCACGTGCTCCATCACTCTGTATCTCAGTATTACCTCATTCTCTGTTCTACCTAATACACTTTACGTAGTATTTTACCTTCTAGTTCGGTATCCTTCTGCAATCCAACACCTACGATTAATTTTTCCCGATTCTTCCACTCTTACGATACTTGTTTCAGACGTACGGTTTCTCATTTATTTAACACGATTACCTGTCTTTTGCTGAAAATCCCAACAAACGTGCAGGTCAAACCCTAATGTCTACCAGACTTCTCGCTCCCTGTTTGATGATGTCAGGGTTTCTCCAGTTATTCTAATATTTCCTTTCGCAGTTTTGATGTTAGTATCAGTGTTATTGAAACTTCCTGGCGGATTAAAACTGTGTGCCGGACCGAGACTCGAACTCGGAACCTTTGCCTTTCGCGGGCAAGTGCTCTACCAAGCACGACTCACGCCCCGTCCTCACAGCTTTACTTCTGCCAGTACCTCGTCTCCTACCTTCCAAACTTGAGCACTTGCCCGCGAAAGGCAAAGGTCCCGAGTTAGAGTCTCGGTCCGGCACACAGTTTTAATCTGCCAGGAAGTTTCATATCAGCGCACACTCAGCTGCAGAGTGAAAATCTCATTCTGGCATCAGTGTTATTGCTCTTCTCGTTATTTTCCATTGCTGATCAGTGAAAAATAGCTTGTCAGTTGCATTTAACAGTTCTGCTTGTTCTTTAATTATAAATCTCATTTGTAAATCTTAGTCCTGGGGCAATTCCCCGTACATTTTTATTTCTCTTATGTACTTCCTTTATTCTGAAACTTAAGTAACATAGATGATGCTACCAATCTTGTTTGATGCATTTTTTGCGCTTGTGTGTCTTTCTTGGTTTCGGACTTTTATCACTGACTTCGGGCTTTGCAGATATTATCAATAACGTGTTTGTAATTGTGTTTGAACTTCATTCTTCTAATCCTTCCAACTTCAGTATCCAAGGTTCTCTATAAGTTCAGAAAAACCTCGTCTACATCCTAGTACTTCTTAAACTTCTCCAACCATTTCTAAGTGAAACGTCAGAATTACTTGTGTGGTTCCTTTACTTTCTTTAAACATGGAATGATTTTAGACTAATACGGCTCATTTTGTCCCATTATTCTATACGTTATTATCGGCAAAAATGTGGAAGTGTAGCCTTCAAAGTGACAACCTATACTTTTGCAAATTCTGTAGTTTTTATAGTTCTGTAGTGGTTTACTTGGCAGAGAAAAATAAACCTTTATTGTAAATGCTTGATCTGTTTCTTTGGCAGTGGCACAGTTATGTAGTAAGGAGTACATTGAATACTATACCTTGTCTGTTTCATATAGTATTGTGGAAAGGAGACGAGAAGTTGTTCCATATACTGTATTTGGCAATACCGTTTTTCCCCTTAGTGCGTCAGTTCTAAGTGAATTAAGGATCATCTTAGAAGTTCCAATGCCAGTTTGAATTAGCTAAATTATAATGACTTTCTCTGCGTCTTCAGGATTATAATAGCGATTACTTGCATGACAATGAAACGGACTCCTACACTGTTTGATTATCAATGTCGTGGATGTTTAGACAGTGCCCAACATGAAACTTCCTAGCATGTTAAAACTGTGTGCCAGACCGAGACTCGAACTCGGGACCTTTGCCTTTGGTAGAGCACTTACACACTTAAAGGAAGTTTCATATCAGCGAACACTCCGCTGCAGAGTGAAAATTTCATTCTGATTACTCAAGTTATTTGACTGGCAACTACATCAGATCTAAATTTTTAGACTGAGATATGTTCATATTAATCACAAAACAGAACTTTTGTTCGATTCGTATGATACAGTCCTAAAGAAAGAGACGTAAAACAGCATTTGTGGAATTGTTATATGTGCTCGTCTAGTTTGGTTACGCGTTAACTTTACGACGACACCAGTTACATCAGAGACAGGTTCGCTGGGGAATTCTTTTTCCTCAGCGGTATAACTAGCCTTTAATGAGATTTTTATCGCCTCCGGTATCCACTGAGAGCCCAGTAAGACTCTCACGTCTGGACGTACAGTACGATATTGGTTCTCGAGTGCATCTTGATATCTGACGTATACTACGTTGTGTGAGTAAAATATTAATGACCGACTACGTCTAAAAAGCAATTGACTATACTAATACTTATTCGTGTATGTTGGCAATATAACCTTCACATGGCTGTCAGTTCATGCTCTCTAAAGTCGGAACACAATATTCGAAAATTTGGGCAGCAATAACAAATCTCATCAGTTGAGAAATTCGACCAAGAACTATGTTTCTGAATGCAGGAATGTGGGTGTCTACTGTAATGATTATAGGTCAGAAGTGTCTATCGTGTAAGTAGTTTTAGAAACGAAAGACAGCACTTCAGATGTTCACTTTAGGTTTTAGTGGAATGCCTCGTATACGAACTGATGATCTCGAAAATCTTCACAGACGTCCACAACGATCACAGAATGGCATTTGCCCTTACTTTTTTTCAACCACTTTGATCAACAGGGAGATGAATTCCTTTCCTGCATTGCCACTGATTATGACACATGGATTTCATACGTCAGCGCTGAGACGAAAGGTAAATCCATGCACTAGGATGATTCCGATTCACCTAAAGTGGAAAAACATTAAGGCAAATCCAATTCCAAAAGAATAGCATAGTAACTTTATATTGAAATCAAAGGGAATGTATTATTTCAGACAAATTTAAGTAGTTTTTTGTTATTTTCGTTTACCAGGCTTGGCAGTGTCGGAGATTTTTGCTTTGAAGCATAAATAGTCGTGATTAACTATGTAGAAACAAAAGCGATAAACATAAGATGTCCTTTACCTTTAGTGTGTTTATTCATTCCGTTTTTCAATACCATGCTGGATAAGCAGCCGCGCGAGGTAGCCGTGCGGTCTTGGGGCGTCTTGCCACGGATCGCGCGGCTCCCCCCGTCGGGGGTTGGGGGTTGTTTGGGGAAGGAGACCAGACAGCGAGGTCATCGGTCTCATCGGATTAGGGAAGGACGGGGAAGGAAATCGGCCGTGCCCTTTGAAAGGAACCATCCTGGCATTTGCCTGGAGCGATTTAGGGAAATCACGGAAAACCTAAATCAGGATGGCCGGACGCGGGATTGAACCGTCGTCCTCCCGAATGCGAGTCCAGTGTCTAACCACTGCGCCACCTCGCTCGGTCCCCCCCCCCCCCTCCCCCGTCGGAAGATCGTGTTCTCCCTCGGGCATGGGGGCATGGGTGTGTTAGTTGTCCTTAGAGTAAGTTAGTTTTAGTTAGATTAGCTGATGTGTTAGCCTGAGGACCGATGATCTCAGCAGTTTGGTCGCATAGGAACTTACCACAAATGTCCAGTTATTCCTGGATATGCACATCATGTTTTAATATGTGATGATACTAAGCAGAACTAACTTATCTCTCTGGCGCCGGCCTCCTCTCTGTTAAGATAGAGATGAATGTCCAAGGAGTAGTAAGCATCTTTTTGATTATATGGACGTCGACTTTTTCTACGCTGGAGGCGTCAAAATAATATTATAAGGTGTTCTTGATTGAGTCTGAAGAATTAAGAACAAACATTACTTCGGAAACGTATTATTTTACAATTTGCTCCTGGAAATTGACCTTGGGGATGGGTCGAGTGGGATCAGAAATTTTTCTCCTTTACAGTGATTCACCCCCACATACGTGCGTACCCATTACGATAAAGAAAATACTAAACCTTGGATCGCAGATTTTTTGTCATCCCCTGTAGTCATAGTTTAGTGCTGAAACACTGTTATATCCATCGACATCTCAAAAACTATCTTGCCTATTAATTTTTTGAGGGAACTGACGAGTTGAAAGCCCTAACAAAAACTGTCTAATATCCCCTGTGACAAACTGTTTTGTAGACGTTTCAAGAAGCTTGTTTCACGATGTGAAAAATGTTCGGAACTACAAGAGGATATGCTATGAACATCTTAATCGTTGAGCCATCTTTCGGTGAGGAACAGGGCTTGGTTATTTCATGTGTTTGTTCAAAACATGGTCAGCTAACAATAAAAATATCCTTGCTACGAATTAGTAAGACGATAGATACCAAATAAATTACAATTTGTACGAATCTTTATAATAACGGTAAAATATTTTGAATTTACTGAGAACTTAATACTGTCTGTCAGACAGAAATTGGATCTGGAAATCTGACCAGGGGCAACGTTCTTATCGTAGGATTTGTCTTTCAGAATTTGCTCTATTGAGGCCCATGTGATGGTTTTGATATTCGCTAGAACACTAAATAGTATGAAGCCAGAACTGGATCTTGGGTATTAGCATTTGTGGGAAATACACATACAAACTGAGCATCGAGAACTCACCGCACTGTCCATCTCAAATCTTCGGTGGAGTTTTGATCAGGAGAAGATAGTGACGTCTGAAAGCTTTCATTGTGGGCGTGAAAATAGCTCGGGTTGCTGGGTTGGTAAGAGCAAGTGTTCAGACTTCAGTACCCGTCCGGTATACAGTTTAATTTGGTGATAGATCTCATCACAACACCCGCGCATGGTTTGCAACAATATGTGCCAGTCGACTCCGTGTGCAATGATAAACGATTTAGAAAGAGTTTACAAATCATGGGAAGCACGAAGATAGGGCGGTAAAATATCTTTAATAGAGCTTAAAGTTAAGATTTTTCACACAATAATGCATACAGGTTGTTAATATCTACATCAAAAAGATCGTACTGCTCGTAAAAAGACGAACTAATTTAGTCCAGCTACAACGAAACGCAAAAAGTCTGCAACGGATACTCTGCTCTACATAGTAATCGAGTTGTATCATTTTGTGGGCTAGTGGGATTGATAGAGTTGACCCATGTCTTCGTCAATCAACACAACAGTGCAAACTGCCTCAATTGACGAATGAAGGACGATTGGGTCATCATTAGAGACGGAACAAGCTCCCGCACTTTCATTAATTTCCATCGAGTTGTTAATACGTTATGTTACTTTTATCTCGTCGTTAAGTTTTGCAAAGCAATGTAGATTCTCGAGAAAAGTGGTTGCAGAAGTACTTGTGAAGAAGGGCAAAAGACGAAGGAAGTAATTTATATAAATGAGCGGAAAATTACAAAAACAACTATAACTCAGGAACGCACAGCCATTAGCTTGACAGTTATACATCCACATCTTCACACTTACTCTGCAAACCACAGTGAAGCGAATGGCAGAGAGCACTTGGCATGATACTACATGTTCGGATTTCTTCTTGTTGCAATCGCGTATGGAGAGCGGGAGCAATGACTGCTCAAATGGCGCCGTGTGTTCTGTAATTAGTCTGACCTTGTCTTCACAGTTCGCAGATGAGCGACGCGTAGGGCGCTGAAGAATACCTCTAGATTGTTCGCTTAATACTGGCTCCCGAAATTGTGTATGTAGCCTTTCGTAAAATATATTGCGTCTTTTCAAGCCTCTGCCAGTGCAGATTTTCCAACATTTCCGAGAATTTCTTCCATCTGTGAAACAAACCGGTGACCATTCCTGCAGCCTTTCTTTGTGAACTTCAATATTCCCTGCTAGTCCCATTTGGTACGTGTTCCACGCACTTGAGTAATGCAATAAGACGAACACACAAGTGGCTTGTAGACTGGCTTCATTTTACAAGTATCCTGTCAATGAACCGAAATCTGCCACCTCTATTACCTAAGACTGACAATGAGCCTATGTGATCATTCCATTTCATATATTTACAAATTATTACACCCAGCTATTTGTATGAGTTGACTGATTCCAACTTTCAGTCAGTGGAGCTGTCAGAGGAGATGAATTTTGTGCACTTTGTGAAGTGCACAATTTTACATTTCTGAACTTTTAAAACTAGATCTGCCTGTATACTTGTGCAGTTTTTTTCCAGATATTACTTCATCCATAAATACTATAAAAATGTATGTTCCATATCTCCTACTAAACCAAGGGGCCGAATTCAACTGCATCTCGGTAAACATCTCACTCACTGTCTGGAAAGAATCGCTGTGGGGTTAAGAACCACCTACCTATCAAAGGGGTGGCGGCAAAAAGGCAGTGTAGCCCCATGACGCGTGAATAGACATACTTTTGTCATCCAGTATTTGACAATGAGAGCACTTAGTAACCTGCAACAAACTTTGCACATAATTTCAAACCTTTACGAAATTTTCTGTTGCTGGCAACCCCCACAAAATTATGAAAGGAAAAGAGTTTGACGCTTACTACATTTTCACTGTTCATGTAGCATAACTACTGCATGAAGCCTGGCACTTTAATTTGTTACTGCTTTAGTACTAATTGTATTCTCAACACATTTAGCAGACAGCATCCACATATGTCGCTGAATATACTTACAAAAATATACGCTATATGACACTTAGTTGAGGAGGTGTTGTTGTTATTGTTGTTGTTGTGGTCTTCAGTCCGAAGCTGTTTTGATGCAGCTGTCCAGCTACTCTGTCCTGGGCGAGCCTCTTCATCTCCGAATAACTACTGCAACCTAAATCTTTCTGCATCTGCTTACTGTATTCATCTCTTGGTCTCCCTCTGATTTTTACCTCCGACACTTCCCTCCAGTTCTAAATTGGTGATAGCTTCATGTCTCAGCACGTTTCCTATCAACCGACCAAGTTGTGGCACAAAACTCTTGCCTCCCCAATTCTGTTTATTTCTTCCTCATTAGTTACGTGATCGACCCATTTAATCTTTAGAATTCTTCTATAGCATAGCATATCGAAAGCTTCTATTTTCTTTTTATCTAAAATGTTTATCGTCCATGTTTCCCTTCCATACTCCAGACAAATACCTTCAAAAAAGACTTCCTGACACTTATATCTATATTCGATGTTAACAAATTTCTCTTCTTCAGAAATGCTTTTCTTGCCATTGACAGTCTACATTGTATATTCTCTCTACTTCGTTCATCATCAGTTACTTTGTTGCCCAGATAGCAAAACTCATCTACTACTCTAAGTGTCACGTTTCCCAATCTGATTCCCTTAGCATCACCTGATATAATTCGACTACATTTCATTATCCTTTTTTCGATTTTGTTAATGTTCATCTTACATCTGCTTTCAAGATACTGTCCATTCCGTTCAACTGCTCTTCCAAGTCCTTTGCTGTCTTTGACAGAATTACAATGTCATCGTCAAAGTTCAAAGTTTTTATTTCTTCCCCGTGAACTTTAATTCCTTCTCCAAATTTTTGTTCGGTTTCCTTTACTGCGTGATCAGTGCGTATAATGAATAACATCGGGGATAGGCTGCAACTGTGCCTCACTATCTTTTCAACTACTGCCTCCGTTTCATGCCTCTCGACTCTAATAGCTGCCTTCTGGCTTCTGTACAAGTTGTAAACAGCCTTTCGCTCCCTGTATGTTACCTCTGCTACCTTAAGATTTCAAAGAGAGCATCCCAGTCAACATTGTCAAAGCTTTCTCCAAGTCTACAGATGCTATAAATGTATGTTTGTCTTTCCCTAACCTATCTCCTAAGATAAGCTTGAGGGGCAGTATTGCCTCATGTGTTCCTAAATTTCAACGGAGTCCAAATCTGATCTTCCCCGAGGTCTCCTTATACTAGTTTTTCCATTCTTATGTAAAGGATTCGTGTTAGTGTTTTGCAACCGTGACTTATTAAACTGATAGTTCGGTAATTTTCACACTTGTCAGCAACTGATTTTTTTGGAAATGTAATTACTACGTCCTTCTTGAAGTCTGAGAGTATTTCACGTATCTAATACATCTTGCACACCAGATGGAAGAGTTCTGTCATGGCTGGTTCTCCTAAGGCTGTCAGTAGTTCTGACGGAATATCGTCTACTCCCAGAGCCTTCTTTTAACTTAGATCTTCCAGAGCTTTGTCAAATTCTTCTTGCAGGGTCGTATCTCCCATCTCATCTTCATCTACGACCGCTTCCATTTCTATAATATTACCTTCAAGTTCATTTCCCTTTACAGACCCTGTATATACTCCTTCCACCTTTCAGCTTTCCCTTCTTTGCTTAGAACTGGTTTACCATCTGAGCTCTTAATATTCATACTACTGCTTCTCTTTTCCCCAAAGGCCTCTTTAATTTTCCTATAAGTGGTATCATCTTTCCCCTAGTGAAATATTCTTTTAATCTTTTACGTTTGCCCTCTAACCATTCCAGGTTAGCAATTTTGCACTTCCTGACACTCTGAGTTTTTAAATGTTTGTATTCCCGTTCGCCTGATTTATTTTCTGCATCACAAATTTTCTTCTTTCATCATTTTAATTCAATATCTGTTGTGTTATCCAAGGATTTCTACTAGGCCTTGTCTTTTTACCTATTTTATTCTTGCTGCCTTCACTACTTCATCTGCTAAAACTACCCATTCGTCTTCTACTGTATTTGATTCACCTGTTGTAGTCAACCGCTGCCTAATGCTCTTTCTGGAACCCTCGGAAATCTCTGGTTCTTTCAACTTACCCACGTCTCCTCTCCTTAATTACCTATCCTTTTCGAATTTCTTCAGTTTTAATCTAGAGTTCATAACCAATCAACTGCGGTCGGAGTTCATATCTGCCGCTGGAAATGTCTTAAAATTTAAAATCTGTTCCGAAAACTCTGTATAACTATTAAATAATCATTCTGAAACCTTCCGGCGTCTCCAGGTCTCTTCCAGATATAAAACTAACTAAGTGTAGGCGATAATTAAATTATGTTCTGTGCAAAAGTCTACCGGGCAACTTTCTCTTTCATTCCTTTCCCCAGTCCATATTAACTTACTATTTTTCCTTCTCTTCCTTTTCCTACTGATGAATTCCAGTCCCCAATGACTAAAAATTTTTTTGTCTTCATTAACTATATGAATAATTTCTTTCATCTCATCATACATTTCTTCAATCTGTTCATCATCTGCGTAGCTAGTTGGCATGTAAACTTGTATTACTGTTGCAGGCGTGTGTATCGTGTCTATGTTAGCTACGATGATGCGTCCACTATGCTGTTCATACAAGATTCTTGTTTTCTTATTCATTGTTATACCCACTTTTACATAACCCCTGCTTGACTTTGTATTTACGACATTGTATTCAACTGACCAGAAGTCCTGTTCCTCGTGCCACCAAACTTCACTAATTCCCACTATGTGTAGCTTCAACCTACGTACCCATTCCCTTTTATAAATTTTCTTATCTACGTACCCAGTTAAGGGATCTAATAGTCCACGCTCCGATCCGTATATTGTCAGTTTTGTTTCTCCTGTTGACGACATCCTCCTTAATAATCCCCTCCTACAGATCTGAATGGGGAACTGTTCTTCCCCGGAATATTTTACCCAAGGGTATGCCATCATCATTTAATCATAGAGGACAGCAGTGTGTTCTCGGGAAAAATTATGGCTGCAGTTTCCTTGCTTTCAGCTGTTTGCAGTACCTGCGTAGCAAGGCTGTTTTGATGGATGTTTCAAGGCCAGATCAGTCAATTGTCCAGACTGTTGCCCCTACAACTACTGAAAAGGGTGCTGACGATATTCAGGAACCACACGTTTGTCTGGCCTCTCAGCAGATACCCCTCTGTTGTTGTCTCTGTTATCTGTCTCGCTGAGGCACGCAAGCTATCCCACCGACGGCAAGGTCCATGGTTCATAGGAAGGAGTTTAGGATATTGATGTTTTGCACGATACGGCAGTTTTTCACGTATCTCAACGTTTATGAGATCATATGAAGAGTTCAGGCGATATGACGTCATAAACAGGCGTGAAAAACTGCCGCATCATGCATGACAATATATTACTTCTTTACTACTGACTATTCACAATGCATTCGCAGACAATAGCCACAAATACCACTTGATATACCTGCGAAATTATATCATCGTACCGATCATGGTTTAGGATATAAGATGGATATTAAGCTGGGCGAAAATGAAACTGCAGGACGAAATTCGTTAGAGATACAGATGAAGTATGCATACAAATACGTATGAAATACGTTAAATATATGTGGAACATATCTGACACGTGTGTACGTGGCGAAAGTCACGGTTTAAAAAGCTCATCCTAAACCACTGGAACTACTTCAACTAAATTTGGTACACATATTAGATATGATCTGGAAAGAAACAGTGCGGGAGTAAGAACCATCCGCGTCCTATTGCAGATAAGCGTGATAATGTGGTGAGAGAAGGTCGAAGCAGGAGATGGACAGCGAGGGGGGAGGAGGAGATGGACAGAGAGAGGAGGAGGAGGAGGGGGAGGAGAAGAAGGAGATGTTGCATGATGAGATTGACAGAGAGAGGGGAAGGAGGAGATGGAGATGCACAAATAGAAGACTGGAATAAACAGATACCCAGACAACGCCAAGTACTCAGATAGTTATAGATAAACGCATCAGCTGCGAAAAGTCTGTGGTTACTATGAATGTTGTATGCCAGGTCGTTAAGATGCAACATAAAGTACAAGGGAGCAATACACTTCACTGGGGCGCTTCTGATGCTACTATTTTTGTTGTCCGCTGCCCGCAGTCTAGTGGCTAGCATTGCTGCCGCTGGATCACGGGGTATCAGATTCGATTCCCCGCCGGGTCGGGGATTTCCTACACCCAGGGACTGGCCGTTTGTATTGTCCTCATCATTTCATAATCATTGGGGGGAGTGGTGAGACTGGGCAGTGAAAAGATTGGGAATTTGTATGAGTGCTTATGACTCCGCAGTTGAGGACCGCACAAACCAACTGTCATCATCTATTTTTGTTGGTGACCCGCCATATACGAAAACGTGTTGCTTACGCCAAGAAATGTTCAAGACAGTCACATATTTTGTTATCGTAGTAGAACTGTACATAATTATTACATACCTTCCACGGGCACTGCAACTTGCGTGCATCTCTTCTAAATCATCGAAGAGTAATGTCATTAACTGCTGCATGTAATGTCATTACTTGCTGCATGACGAAAGTATCATGTATAAAGGGAGACTATTCACATGAATATTGTGAATAATGATGATTTTGTGTTTGGGATTTTCCTAACCACCCGTGTTGTTTTAGCTGAGTGGGGAGGGGGGGGGGGGAGTGCTATGTTGTCCGACTCTTCCCGAAAAGTGCTCTCTCGAAATTTCAGTAGTAAAGCTCTCCATGATGAACACACATCTCTTGTAACGTCTGGCAATGGAGCCCACTTCCTTCGTGGATGAGTTACATTTTCTTAAGATTCTTCCTATGAATCTGAGTCTGGCGTCTGCTTTTCCCACTATTTGTTTAATGTGGTCATTCCGCTTAAGGTCGCTCTGGATAGTTACTCCTAGATATTTTACGGTAGATACTATTTCCAGCGATTTGTTATCAATGGTGTAGTTGTACAGTAGTGGATTTCTTTTCCTAATTCTAGAGCATTAAACGTGGTCCACACAAACAGATTGACGTCAGCGATATAGGTCTGTAATTGTGTGCACCTATCCTACGGCCCTTCTTAAAAACGCGAATGAGATGCACTTTCTTTCCAGTCGCTAGGTGCCCTTCGTTGTTCAAGCGATCTACGATAAATTACTGCCATAAGACAAGCAAGTTCTTTCGCATAATCTTTCCAGCATCTCCTTTCCACTACAAAGCGATTGTAGCAGCTTTTTAATTCTGAGATCGGTTAACTCAATATTTACCATTTCGACGTTCGCTCTACGATTGAAAGGAGAGACCGTGTTACGATCTTCCGCGCTGAAACAATTTGGGAAGACCGAATTCAGTATTTCGTCCTTCCCTCTGTTTTCTTCCGTTTCGATGCCAGTATGGTCGTTCGTTGAATGGATGATTTTGACCCACTTACTAACTTTACACACGACCAAAACCTCTTAGGGTTGTTACTCAGATCGGCTGATAAAATTTTACTTTCAAAGCCATTGAATGCTTCTCTCATCGCTCTCTTTGCGCTCATTTTCGTAGGTTTTTACTTCTCTTGAATCTGAGATGAAATTCTCTTTGTTTACGGAGCAATTTCCTAACACGGCTATAAAACCATGGTGGATCTTTCCCATCCCTTAAGACCTTTCACGGTACATATTTTTTTAGGGCATACTCCACGATGCTTTTGAATGTTTTCCATTTTTGCTCCCCACCTTCGTCCTCATCACCGAATATTTGATGCTGACTGCTTAGATACTCTGAAATTTGTATCCTATCACTCTTCATAAGCAAAATATCTTCCTACGTATCTTGACATTCTTTGTAAGACCCCTCGTCATAGATGCTATGACAGCCTTACGGTCACTGATACTTCCTCTACCTTAACTGATTCTGTAAGATATGGAGTGTTTGTTGCCAGGAGGTCTATGACGTTATCCTCACGAGTTGGTTCTCTAACTACGTATCTGCTGAAAGTAATTATCGGTCAAGACATCCAGAACAATGTCACACAAATGCCTGTCTCTGGCATCACTTTTGAATGCATGACACTCCCAATCTGTTCCTGGAAAGTTGAAGTCACCGCCATTGCAATGGTATTATCAGGAAAATTATTAACGATATTCTGCAAGTTCTGTCTGAAGCTCTGCCACTAGAGCTTCTGACCCAGGCGGTCAGTAAAAGCATCCGATTACCATTTCTTACTGACCTTTCATGCTTAACTTCACCCAGATTAATTCACAATCGGTACTCGTGATAACCTCGTTTGATTGTATTGAATTCTGTACTGCAATAATCACGCCGTCACCCTGGCGATTAACCCATCCTTACGATAAATATTCCACTCTACCTTAGGATTTCGTTGTCACTGACGTCCGGTTTCCAGCAACTTTCCGTCCCACCTATGATCTATGCATTATAACCTTCCGTAAACGATACTAATTCTGGGATCTTTCCATGGATGCTCCTGCTGTTTACTAAAATCATATTAATCTTTTCTAGCTCTGATCTGTGAGGACAAACATTCTCTAAGGACATAGTGGCTAATTTATCAGGCATATCATCTTTGATCTCAAGGGAGGGTTTCTCTAACCTAAAAAAGCCCCTTGTGCGGGCCACACGAACACTTCTACCCTAGTAGCCGCTCATGTGTGGAGTCCAAGCATGAAGTATTAACGTAAACCCTACAATTCTGCACGCGACAGCGGAGGTCAAAAATTTCGCATCCGATACCGCCACAGAGTCGTCTGAGCCTCTGATTTAGACCTTCCACTCTGCTCCAAACCAGAGGACCGCGATCAACCCTGGGCACACTGCTACAAATAGACAGCCTAGCATGCACCCCGCGTGCGATGCTCGTTGCGTTCACCGTATCAGCCATCCGCTGAAAGGAGGCTGGGTGCCCTCAGAAGCCAAGCGGCAGGAGTCATTCGTGCCGACGTGTGCCACTTTATGTAGCAGTTTGCACCCAGTGTGCTCGACAGCCGCCGGCAGGGCCTCCTCCACGTCACGGACGAGATCCCTCAGCAAACATATCGAGTGTACACTGGCATTCTTTCACGCTTTGCCTGCTATTTTCCTGAGGGGCTCAATCACCCGCCTATCATTGGAGCTCCCAATGACAAGCATACCCACCCTGTGCACTTGTCCGGACTGGGCAGGAAAATCAGTCACTTGCCCAACAGGCGAGGCATCCCGTGCTGGATTACAGCTATCATCAACACTGGGTAGCATCTCATACCTGCTGCTAAGGCGTAAGGTGTAAGGTGCCAGCCGCGCGTCCTGTTCCCTCTTTCACCTTCCGCGCAGTGACACGCGAACCCACCCACCCTCGAGTGAGGACGGACCTGTCAAAAGTTGAGCATAAGATAATGCAGGGACACCCGGGCTACCATGGTATTCCGACGGCACCAATGGTGTCGCAGGTCTCGCCAACAGCGCCACAATGTCGCCGCAGCTTTGAGCACTAGCCAGAAGACATCGCTACTTCCAGCTGTTTACGGACAGTAGTCAGTTTTGCTTGTGTCCAGCCGGCCGGGTGGCCGAGCGGTTCTAGTCGCTACAGTCTGGAACCGCGCGACCGCTACGGTCGCAGGTTCGAATCCTGCCTCCGGTACGGATGTGTGTGATGTCCTTAGGTTAGTTAGGTTTAAGTAGTTGTAAGTTCTAGGGGTCTGATGACCTCAGAAGTTAAGTCCGATAGTGCTCAGAGCCATTTGAACCATTTGAACAGTGTGTCCGCTCACAACCAGCGCAGTCCCTAGCCATATCGTAGTGTGTACAAAATAGATATAAGAACTGAAATGGCTTTTGGAATGTACGCAAAATATAACTAGGAGAATAAAGGCACACTATAAACTGCTCTGCAGACTTCTCGCTATACTCTGAGAAGGCAAGCTCTTGAACAGAATAAATTTCTCTACTGAAATGAATGTATCTATAGTTATCTGACACTAGAAACTCTGCTTACCCAAAAGCTAAAATGCACTATTCTAAACTATATGCTGTGTACCAGGACGAGATTCAAACTTAGTGGCGTTACGTGGATCTTCTCGAGGCGGGAAAATAACACTAAGAAGCCGCCTTACACAACGATATGCACCAAGATTTACGCAAAAAGAAAAATACAGAGTAATTTGCTAACCACTAGTCTACACAATAAAATACACAGGTAAAGTTTATTTCTTTGCAGAAACACGTGAAAAAAACAGGCACTAAACTAAATTACTGTTTATCAGACAAATGCTGCTGCCACCGCTGCTCTTGCGTCCTCTTGCCTCGGCGTTTTTTGATCCGGCGATGATTGGAATCTTCTATGATTTTGGAAACTTCCGTGAAAGGAATACTTTCGGAAGAAGCAGTATATGTATGGAGTGGAATGTCTTTAGACGGAACCTCTGGATGCCCATGTTAACTATAGCTGCCCAAGTCAGTATAGATGCTACCCCTTATAAGCAAATACGAGGGTTGCCCAGAAAGTAATGCACCGCACTCTTTTCTTCAACAGTTCTTTATTGAACATAGTGAGAATTACACGCGCGAAGGAATAATGTTTTACCTACACATCCTATTTTTCCACGTAATCTCCATCCCGTTCTATGGCCTTCCTCCAGCGCGAAAGATTGCGTTTATGTCCTGTTGGTAGCGATCCTTATCCTCGTGGTGGAGCCAGTGCTTCACTGCGTGAGTCACCTTCCCATCGTCCTCAAAATGTTTTCCACGAATGGCATCCTTAAATGGCTAATGACAACATCAGCTCGCTGCAACATGTCAGGTGTGACAGCCGTGGATGTTCTCCCCGAACGCTGCACGTTGTGGAGCTCCGCCGAACCGCCATCTGATTACCTCACCCTGCGTGCCCAGCGACTAACTGTACTTCTGTCGACAGGAGATGCTCCACAGACTTTGCACAAGCGTTTGTAATTTTATTCCCCACAGTTCCTTTCTCTACAGTGAGAACTTCACTGACGGCATGTTGCTTGTAACGTACATCACCTACAGACACCATTTTGAAACTGTCCTGCAGCTACTCTATCTGTCGGAAGTGACGGACACTTGGTGCGCTCACTCAGGAGACTTGAAATAATACACACGTAACGTTTCACATTTGTAGCATTGTTTTCGGCTGAGAAAAAAAAATGCGGTGCATTACTTTCTGGGCAATCCTCGTACTCTGGTTATTGATGTCATCGCGCAACACACGTGACTCAGTACAAGGAGTGGCCAACTCGGTATGTTCACCGTAAGCCTATAAAACAGGTCTGGAATGCTTCTCGGCAAGAAGGATGACAGGCACTTTCTATGGAGCTCGTGCACATCTTCATAACCTCGTAACTCATTTCTGAACATGATGATCGCGGTAATGACATTCCCTATTTATACATCAAAATGACAGATATATTTTTACCTTTCATAAACGCCCAGAGTTCAAAAAGAATTTCTTTGCCTGTAACTGTGTTTTCATGTGTGAAAACGTTCGATATGTTTATGAGATCGCACAAATTACTTTTTCAGATGACGCTGTTTTTCTTCACTAGTGTAGTGTTATGTCTACCTTTGCACGTTGTGTGGTTCTTTAGTGGATATAGCAGCGAGGAACAGATACCGTTCATGAACAGAGAACTCTGATTTAATTTATTCGATACCAGTATCAAGTGGTAAAAGTAATACATAACTTTGTTGTAGATTGCAGCGTCAGTTGTTAACAGTAGATTTGTATGTAGAAATATATACAGATACTAAAGATCTATAAATCTGACATTCTTCAATACAATGTCTATAAAAGAGTGTTGAGCACTGGCCACTATGAAAATCTGTAAATAGTAATTGCAAATAGTAATTAGCAACTATTTTCTGAGTTTTAGTAGTAGCGAAAGATGGACTGACTGTCTCGTTTCGTCGAGAACAGATAATCCACCTTTAATTTGTTGTTGTTTCCTTTACACGTGGATCCCATTTACAAGGATATTGCTCATGTCGTAGTATTACAATTTAATAACAACAAAAATAACATAATTCATTCATACAGGCAATTACATTATTTCAGGTAGAGTTTGAGAAGGATGGAACAGATAATCGATTGTGCCCTTCAAGTTGGAACCATCCCATTTGCTTGAAGTAATTTAGGGAAACATCGGAAAATCCAAACGAGGATGGCCAGTTGAAGTTTGGAATCTCTAACCTCCAAAATACAAGGCCAGTCTGCTCGACACAGTGCTACCTCACTCTGTTTATCCTCAGCGTACAATACGGTTCTGCAAAGAAGTTATTTAAGGATGTAAAAGGCTAGTCCTACACTGCTCATTAGTTTCTCACTACCAGTCACTGCACACACTATAGACACGTTATTTCATAATGTACCAGTACATACACTGTCAACTAACATCAGGGCCATGTTTAGTTTCCATTTTGTGTACCAAGATTTCCCATTAGCTAGCCTGAAAAATTGAGTTAGCATAATGAGTGAGAAATTGACGTCAGAGAGATTTGGTTGATCGATTGGCGGTTAAGGGGCTATACAGCAAGGTCATCAGTCCCAGATCATAAAGAGAATAAATGTTTTAGTATTATACATTGCATAACTTCGGAATTAAAGTTTTCCAAGAAACAAAAAAGGAAAAGGAAAATTGTCATTTATAGAGGAACAGCAGTAAGACAACTGAGCGTGGCGAGGCTTTCTGGCAGATGAAAACTATGTTCAGTTTTGACCTGAACTCACTATTTTCCTTTTACGTGTAACGGTTGTAACAGTCTTAACAAATCAACGATCCGTTCCTGTTTCCTGACAGGGCCGTAAGTGCCTCGACAGATCATGTGGTAATGATATTGCATTAGAAGGACAATTGTGCGGTTTCAAGGGACAGGTACCTATCAGGAAGATTAATTTAAATACTCGTTCCACTGTAGAACGTAAGATTTTTTGTGGTAGCGCTTCCCAAGTAGCTTTAATACGGTGCTATTGAAGCTACATATTCTCGACAAGCTGTGCTGCGTAAATTCACTCTTTTTAAAGAGTATCGAGTATAAGCAACAGAAAACAGTAGTCAAAAGAGAGACAAGAAAAGTAAAACTACAAAACTGGGAACATTTTATGAGTGAAATGGAATATGTTGTTCATGGGAAACCAACTAAAGCCTATAAGATGCTGAAACACGTTAATAAAGATGAAAGAGACGTGGTTCAAATTAACCCCTTTTCAGAAAATGAGTCGTTGGATTATTTACGAAATGTATGGACAGGTGTTGAGGAGAACGTGATAATCGCAGTTGGTGACAAGCATGTTGATCTTACATATGTGGAAGAATTAAAGTTGTGTTACAAACATCTAACAACAGAAAATTCTCCCGGGAAGACAACCTCGATGTGGAATTATTTAAATATGCTTCGGAATCATTACCCAAAAATTACTGAGTTTTGCAAATACTTGTTGGAAATACAGCAGCATACTAGAGGATTGGTAAATAGCGGTTGTCATCACATTATTTAAAAAAGTGGATCGCAGAAAATGTGACACTTATCGAGGTATTAGTCTTACGAACTCTGGAGATAATATATAAGCAAAACTAATAGGAAATAGACTTCAGCTACTTTCGAAAACGTTTCTTCCTGAAGAAAAGAATGAGTTTCGGAGGCGAACATTTTGCTAAGACAGTGCTTTTCCAGTCTGCCAAATTATTGAAAATCATAGGGAATATAATCAGTCCACATATACAGCCTTTTTAGAATTTCAGAAAGCTTTTGATAAAGTTAACAGAGTTAAACTATGGGAAATTTTAGAAATAATGGAGTACTGCAGCATGTAATAAGTGAAATTCAATGTATGTATATACACAACAAAATCAAAGCGCAAGAAGGAAGTCCGTTTGTCAGAAAAATCTGTCAGGAAGTGAGACAAGGGTGTCCTTTATCACCCACATTATTTGATTTGGACATAGGTGATGTAGCCGGCCGGTGTGGCCCAGCCGTTCTAGGCGCTTCAATTTGGAACTGCGCAACCGCTACGGGCGCAGGTTCGAATCCTGCCTCGGGCATGGATATGTGTGATGGCCTTCGGTAGTTAGGTTTAAGTAGTTCTAAGTTCTAGGGGACTGATGACCTCAGATGTTAAGTCCCATAGTGCTCAGAGCCATTTGAACCATAGGTGATGTCATAAAGACAAGGCAGGACAAAGCAGTACGCCGGCCGAAATGGCCGTGCGGTTAAAGGCGCTGCAGTCTGGAACCGCAAGACCGCTACGGTCGCAGGTTCGAATCCTGCCTCGGGCATGGATGTTTGTGATGTCCTTAGGTTAGTTAGGTTTAACTAGTTCTAAGTTCTAGGGGACTAATGACCTCAGCAGTTGAGTCCCATAGTGCTCAGAGCCATTTTTGAACAAAGCAGTACACCATTATAAGTTTAATAATAAAGTTATAAATACATTCCTATTTGCAAATGATCAAATAATCTTAGCGGAATCAGAAGATAAATTACAGAGAACAATTTGGTTGTTGAACAAGGTGGCAAATTTTTATAATATGACAATATCTAAACGTAAAACTAAGATAACGGTATTCCAGGATAAGGGGCATTTAAGAGCAAAAATAATAATTGATGATACGCCACTAGATATAAAATACCTGTGATGTGAGGTCTCATATATCTCACATAATGATCAAGAAAACAAAATGCAAAAATTCCAGTAGTTGGTAGGTACTGTAAATCACACTCAAAAAAATTAGAAAAGAGACAATACTAAAATTTTATAATGTGATAGCAGTGCCATTTCTAACCGCCAGTCGAAGGAGTAGGACTGCGGCAGCAGAGATGAGACTCCTAAGACCGCTAGCTGATTCAAATGGTTCAAATGGCTCTGAGCACTTTGGGACTTAACATCTGAGGTCATCAGTCCCCTAGAACTTAGAACTACTTAAACCCAACTAACCTAAGGACATCACACACATCCATGCCCGAGGCAGGATTCGAACCTACGACCGTAGCAGTCTCGCGATTCCGGACTGAAGCGCCTAGAACCGCTCGGCCCCCGCGGCCGGCACCTCTAGCTGGTTACAAATTCACTGATCGGATATGAACTAGTGACAAAAGCATACTTCAGAAAATGGAGGAGTGTAGAAAGAAATGGTATGAACAGATTCAAAGAATGCCAAATATCTAATATTACATATAATACATGTCAAGGGAAAAGGAATGTTCGGTGTCCTAAGAAGAGATGGAAAGATCAGCTGCAATCTACTTGAAACTGAAACAGACAAGGATGCCTAAACCAAAACTGGATATAATGATGATGATGGTGGCAGATGCTAACGTTCTGTGTAGGACTGATTTCAGTGAAGGAACGACACTGTTCCAGAATTTTCTAACTTAAAAAAATCCCTAAGTTGTCACCAGATACCGAACCCGGTATCTGAGCATCAGTGCCCACCGTCGTCGATCGTTTGACAACGGAAGCAGGAACTCAAATTGTGGAAGGGATGCTCTCGTTGAGACTGATGTGTCAAATGTTGCAATTCAATTGTTCTCATCATTCTCTTGTCGCAATACCAATATCCTGTTCAACTCAGGAGATGGTACTGGATGAAGATTCCCATTACTTAGGCCTACATAGCGTACTAGGGCGAGTGGAAAATTCTTTGTTTCGAAAATGGCGCAGGAACATTGGGGCTACAGCCGCTTTCACTGGACATAGGGACGCTCCGCAGACGTCACCTGTTGCGCTGTGTTGTTTGTCCGGCCTGTTCGCACTCGGCGCCAGCGCAGTCGGCAGGCAGTGTGACGAAAGCAACAAGTATGCCTACCTTTTTTCCTCGCCTCAGCCTCCTCCGGTACGAGATTCTCGACGCACGCTACATGTCGGTCTGAGTATGAGGGCCGTGGGTAATTACCTGCAGGCGTCGTCTACAGCCACTTTACTCCATAAGAGACTAATCAAACTGCTCTTCAATTACACATTTGGTGGCCCTTAGGTAAGTTGAAACACATGACTTTGAACACGAGAAACAGAAGTAGTTAAAATTAGCAGCTATTGTAGAATGTTGCAACTTATATCCTTTGCTAGAATTTGAAACTAGTGCTCTCGAAAAATAAGGAAATAAAAGTACAGCGGCAAAATAAAACAAAGTAGGACAAGTTCTGGCGCACGCAAGACTTGCCGTCCCTGAGGACCGTGAAGGTTATTCGCGTTCCTGCCTCAATTACAGCGTCCTGTTAAGCTCCATGGCATATTCTGCAGTAAGCAGAAATCTGGAAGCTGGAATCTGAGCTACTCACAATATCTTCACGGACAGCTAACAGAAGCGCGTTCTAGAAGCTAAGACGTAAATTTCTGTTGCTAAACTGATTTCGGGAAGTAGTTTTATGTCACACAGGCCGTTGTATGTCAAATCTGTACGCTAGCTAGAGTTTCACCAAGCTATGCCATAGCAATCAAACTTAACGGCACAAAATTTTCCTACATCCAAGTTGCAGTTTATTTATTAGTTCCTTTCTAATTAGACGTAGCTATTCTGCATACGCTTTAATTAAAACTAGCCTGTGCATCTTCCAGATGTATTTCAGTTTAGAAGATGTTTAAGTCTGTGACTGCGTAGGTTTTCAGGTTCATGCTATCGTTCTTTCCTCAGAATATCTCAGCAAGACGTGTACGTGTGTATATATGTGTAGTAGAGCGTACTTTTTACTGGGCCATATATTGTAGTTTCTTCTCGCTCCATTCACTGATAGTTTGATTGTTGTGCGATCTGTTATTAAACTAATACTTCCCTGAAATATGAGACGGCGATCGTGTCCGGAGAACTGGCTCTCTGAATTTTCTAATTGCATTTTCACGAAATATGCTTCTTTTTACTGCGGGGCAAATAAGTTTGTGGTCGTTCGCCCTTAACTTCTTATATACACTGAGTTGATGCTAGTCTCACGTACTTGAGCAGAATTGAAGTGTAAGTATTTTGTATACTTTTTTTTCATAGACTGTAACATATCGTTTACGGATATTGAGGAAGCAATACCAATACAAAACACCGCTGCAGCATGGGGCGAAATTTTGACGTCACTAAGACGAAGCAGTTTCTGAAAGGTCTGATATTACCGAACTATATGTTTAATAAGTCATGGTTGCAATATACTGACAAAAATTATTTACATAACCTCGGAGAAGGCCATTTTGGGTTCCGGAGAAATGTAGGAACATATGACACGCATACGCATCGTAGGTTAAAGAAAGGGAAACGTCCGTTTATAGCTTTTGTAGACTTATAGAAAGCTTTCGACAATGCTTACTGGTATATTCTGTTTGAAATTCTGAAGATAGAGGCGTAAAATACATGAAGCGGAAGGTTATATACAACACGTTCAGATACCAGATGACAGATGAAATAGTCGGAGGGCATGCAAGGGATGTAGAGGTTGAGAAAGGAGTGAATAAGTGTTTTAGTCTATTCCCGATGTTATTCAGCCTGTAAACTGAGCAAGCAGTAAAGGAAACGAAAGAAAAATTTGGTGGTGAAATTAAACTTCAGGGAGAAGAAATAAAAATTTCGAGGTTGTACTTGGGAGAACAGTTGCTGAAGGAATATTGGGAAACGAGACACTTAAAGCAGTAGATGAGTTTTTCTATCTGCATAGTAAATAACTGAATATGGCCGAAGTAGAGACGGTTTTCTGAAGAGCAATCAAAGTTCTACAAGTCTCAGTTTACTGAATTAAAAAGTCTAACTACTTAACACTATTCCCTGCGTCTAAGCGACGATAGCGTCCCTCATCTAGTACTTGTGGGACAAGTATAAGAGTGTGGGTAGTTAATCGGTGCCTGCCTATTTATGTTTCTTTCACCTACTGCTACGTACACTACTGGCCATTAAAATTGCTACACCAAGAAGAAATTCAGATGATAAACGGGTATTCACTGGACAAATATATTATACTAGAACTAACATGTGATTACATTTTCACGCAGTTTGGGTGCATAGATCTTGAGAAATCAGTACACAGAACAGCCACATCTGGCCGTAATAACAGTCTTGATAAGCCTGGGCATTGAGTCAAACAGAACTTGGATGGCGTGCACAGGTACAGCTGCCCATGCAGCTTCAACACGATACCACAGTTCATCAAGAGTAGTGACTGGCGTATTGTGACGAGCCAGTTGCTCGGCCACCATTGACCAGACGTTTTCAACTGGTGAGAGATCTGGAGAATGCGCTGGCCAGGGCCCGTACAGGACCTGCAACATGCGGTCGTGCATTGTCCTGCTGAAATGTAGGGTTTCGCAGGGATCGAATGAAGGGTAGAGCCACGGGTCGTAACACATCTGAAATGTAACGTCCACTGTTCAAAGTGCCGTCAATGCAAACAGGAGGTGACCGAGACGTGTAACCAATTGCACCTCATACCATCACGCCGGGTGATACGCCAGTATGGCGACGACGAATAAACGCTTCCAATGTGCGTTCACTTCGGTGTCGCCAAACACGCAAGCGACCATCATGGTGCTGTGAACAAAACCTGGATTCATCAGAAAAAATGACGTTTTGCCATTCGTGCACCCAGGTTCGTCGTTGAGTACACCATCGCAGGCGCTCCTGTCCGTGATGCAGCGTCAAGGGTAACCGCAGCCATGGTCTCCGAGCTGATAGTCCATGCTGCTCCAAACGTCGTCGAACTGTTCGTGCAGATGGTTGTTGTCTTGCAAACGTCCCCATCTGTTGACTCAGGGATCGAGACGTGGCTGCACGATCCGTTACAGCCATGCGGATAAGATGCCTGTCATCTCGACTGCTAGTGATACGAAGCCGTTAGGATCCAGTCCGGCGTTCCGTATTACCCTCCTGAACCCACCGATTCCATATTCTGCTAACAGTCATTGGATCGCGACCCACGCGAGCAGCAATGTCGCGATACGATAAACCGCAATCGCGATAGGCTACTATCCGACCTTTATCAAAGTCGGAAACGTGATGGTACGCATTTCTCCTCCTTACACGAGACATCACAACAACGTTTCACCAGGCAACGCCGGTCAACTGCGATTTGTGTATGAGAAATCGGTTGGAAACTTTTCTCATGTCAGCACGTTGTAGGTGTCGCCACAGGCGCCAACCTTGTGTGAATGCTCTGAAAAGCTAATCATTTGCAAATCACAGCATCTTCTTCCGGTCGGTTAAATTTCGCGTCTGTAGCTCGTCATCTTCGTGGTGTAGCAATTTAAATGGCCAGTAGTGTAGTTACACCAGTCAACGGACAGCTCGCCTCCTCTGGCCTGCGCTCGCTGACGCTTCTATTGAGGCACATGGTGGAAAATAACATTTCCAGGCAGATTCAAGTTTGCCAATATACCACCAATAAACAGAAATATGCCATTTGGATTTACATAAAACTGAGACTATGTTCAGGTCAGAATTTGCTTTATAAATAAACCAGTGTCTTACTGAATATCACTAAAATTTTGATCTGATTGTACCTGAAAAATTGGCGATGTTTTAATTAACAGTATCCGCTAACTTGTAACATGAGTAGTAGCCGTCTTACAACCCGTAATTCTCTGTCATATTACTTTTTTATGACAATGGGCGAGAAAAGTAAGTGTTAATACAACCAGAGGGGTGCGGACAAGTGGGTGGAACAGGCAATATGAAATGTTTGACTGAAGTGTAGAAAAACTGAATGAGTCGTGAGCATAGGGACGTAGTAGCTAGGTCTGATCGTTCAAAACCATCTGAGGCGTGTCACACAAATCTGAATAGGCTAAGAAAAAGACTGGCCCCAGTGATGACAGTTGTGGGGTCTCTCCCATTCTGAGGTTATCGGGTCAAAACATTCACCTTTTTGCCAGTAGTTACTTAGTAGCGTGCATATTCGTCAACGAATGAACGGTCAGATATTTGTAATCTTCATCTTCGCTGCCAAGGCGTTCTGACGTTCCAGTATACTATCAAATTAAGCAGTTTTATGCACTTAATTGCTACAGTATAGTTGTGTCCTGCTGTTACTTCGAAATGTGTAGACCATGCTTCATGGTATCAGCCCACGTCAGTTTCACCTGAAAACTTCTAAGCCGTGAGTACGACGCCTTCGTTAAATGATTGTTGCTGTCGGAGTGAAATCTGTCAATGGACATTGGGCTCTGTACAGAACAAATACGTCCAACCAAGAACGACTGTATGAGCTTGTGCAGCGACAGTAAGAGAAAGACGAGCGACCAAAGCGAAGACTGACGTGCGGCTCGTATTCGTAATCGAAGTTGGCTATCTGGTGGGAAGCAAAGATAAATGCATTTATTATCTTTAGAGCCATCCGGTGTGGCCACTGCCACGAAGTTGCTCAACGGTATTTCCTGTCGAGCAACATTCTGTGAAATTCCTCGTCCTTGGAGGGCGAAGGCACGCAACTGGTGCTGCAGCAATAACAGCACGGCACGGCTGCCGAAGAAGTGACTGGAAAAACGACCTGCTTATGCAGACATCATCAGCGTGAGAATTTATTTCCTTTTTCTGAGTTAAGCCGTAAACGTACGCGCGGTAATACTATTTTGATAAAATTGTAGATTCGTTCACACCCGTTGAGATCATTAGTTCGGTTTAGCAAAGGTATAAAGTTATGGAACCTGCTAATCACACCACAAGAATTTTTCGCTCACACAGTTCTTGTAACGCGCACGAAATACAATAAAATTTATCAATGAAAGGAAAAAAAGTACAATACCTACGTTTTTAGCTCTTACACTTTGCGATCTAAACTGTATTAGAATTTGCCCTTCTTGATGACTGTACCATCTCAGAAGAACGAAAGGATCTAAGTAAAACACGTTTCAAAACAGTGCTCATCATGTCTTACAAGTACACAACAAACTTTGTATCGAACGTCATTGTGTTGCTTTGTATAAGTCAACCGCGATTTCGCTCTTTTTCTTTGAAATGTTGATTCAGGAGACACAATCGCAATTATTCCAATGTATATCCGTTTCGGGCGTTACAGCTACCCTTTCCAGATAGTATTAACGTCACTACATGACATCTACATCATTACTCTGCAATTCACATTTAGATGCCTATTTCCCTATCGTTCCACTCTCGAACAGTGCGCGGGAAAAACGAAAATTTAAATCTTCCCATGAGAGCTGTGATTTATTCTATTACGATGATCATTTTTCACTATGTAGGTTTGTGACAGCAAAATAGTTTCGCACTGCGAAGACAAAGTTGGCGACTGAAATGTCGTGAAATGATCTCGTCGCAACGAGAAAAGCCTTTGTTTTAATGAATGCTTCTCCAACTCGTGTATCATACCCGCGACACTCTCTCCCTTTCTTTCGCGATTATACGAAATGAGTTGCCCTTCTTTGCACTTATTCTACGTCCTCCGTCATTTCTGCCACGGATGGCATACCGCGCAGCAATACTCCCCTAGAGGAAGGACAAGCGTAGTGAAGGCGGTCTCTTTAGGAGACCTTTTGCATCTTCTAAGTGTTCTTCCAATAAAACACAGTCTTTGGCTCGCTTTTTCTATAACATTATCTACGTGGTGGTTCCAAATTAAGTTATGCATAATTGTAGATGAATTGACAGCCTTTGGATTTGTGAGATTTATCGTGTAACCGAACTTTAACAGGTTCCTTTTAGTACTCATGTGGAGGACCTCACACTTTTCATTATTGAGGGTCAGGTATAGATGCCGACGTCGCAAGCAGAAGATGAGAAGATAGAGAAAGTATATAAGGGTATTGAACGGTTAATTCACTACGTAAAGGGACATGAAAATCTAATAGCCGTGGGGTAGTGGAATGCGGTTGCGGGGTAAGGAGTAGAAGAAAGAGTTACGAAAAATATGGGCTTGGTAGTAGGAATGAGGAGAAAGACTAATTGAGTTCGGCAATAAACTTCAGCTAGTAATAGTGAATAATGAAATAATTATCAGCTGTGTAAGGGAATGACGCCAATGAAAATTTGTGCCGGACCGGGACTCGAACCCGCATTTCCTGCTTTACGCGAGCGGACGCCTTAACCGCTTTGGATATCAGTGAACGACTCACGGCCAGACTAATATATGTCGTCGTTGCTTCGTCACAACCTGTACGCGTACACACATTATGTTATTCCCGTACAGGAGAGGACATTTTAATTGAAAGCCGCTGCCTTGGTATCGGTGGATAAATACGATATAGTAGTGCCTGTGTTGTTAAGTATGACGATGCAATGTTCCTTAGGATATGCATGCATGTCCAAAGGAACAATGCATCATTCTTCTCAACGACACATGGACTGCAATAACGTAAATAGAGAATACTCTGTTCAAGAATCACAAGAGAAGAAGGTATACTTGGAAAAGGTCGGGAGATATGGGAACATTTCATTTACATTACGTCATGGTCATGAAGAGATTCCGAAATCAGATATTGCACAGTAAGGCGTACCCAGGAGCAGATCACAATTTAGAAATGATTAAGAGTTAAGACTATGCAGGAAGAATCAGTGCGCAAAAACGAGAGATACCGAAGTACTAAGGAATGAAGAGACACGCTAGAAGTTCTCTGAGGCTATAGATACTGTGATAATGAACAGCTCAGTAGATATTTCGGTTTAAGAGGAATGGCCATCTCTAAAAATGGCAATCACAAAAGTCGGGAAGAAGAACATAGGCTCAAGGAAGATAATTACAAAGAAACCGTGGGCAACAGAAGAAATACTGGATCGACGAAAGAAGGAAATACAAAAAAATGTTTAGGGAAATTCAGGAATTCAGAAATACAAGGCAGTTAGGAATAAAATAAACAGGAAGTGCACGGAATCTGAAACAAAATGGCAGCATTAAGAACTTCAAAAAACTGAAAAAGAAATGAGTGTCGGAGGGACTGAATCAGGGTATATAAAAGTCAAAACAACATTCGGTGAAATTAAACACAAGGGCGGTAACATTACGAGTGCAACGGGAATTCCGCTGTTAAATGCAGAGGAGAGAGATGGGAAGAGTACACTGTAGGTCTAGGCGAGAGGGAGGAATTGTCTGATAACGTGACTGAAGAAGAAGCAGGGCCGATATAGAAGCAATAGGAGATCCAGCATTAGAAACAAAATTTAAAAGAGCTTTGGACGACGTAAGTTCAAATAAGGCAAAAGGGATAGATAAAATACCATAGGAGTTTCTAAAATCATTGGGGGCTGGAGGGAGTGGCAACAGAACCATCGGACTTTGGCAAAAACATCATCCACACAATTCCGAAGATAGCAAGAGCCTACATGTGCGAGAATTATCGCACAATCAGCTTAAGAGCTGATGCACTAAAATTGCTGGCAAGAATAACATTGAGGATCTGTTAGGTGACGATCACTTTGGCTTTAGCAAGGGTAAGGGCACCAGAGAGGCAGATCTGAAGTTGCGGATGATATGTAAGCAAGATTGAAGGCAAATCGAGACACGTTCAAAAGATTTGTTGACCTGGAAAAAGCGTTAGACAGCGTAAAATGGTGCGCTATCTTCGAAATTCTGAGAAAAATAGGGGTAAGCTATAGGAAAAGACGGGTGGTATACATCATGTACCAAGACCAAGAGGAAACATTAAGAATGTAAGACCAACAACGACGTACTCGGATTAAGAAGGGTGTGAGACAAGGGTGGTCTTCCGTTTATACTGTTCAATCCATACATTGAAAATCCAAGACGGAAATAAAAGAAAGGTTTTAGAGTGGGATTAAAATAGGCCTTAGTCTGAGGAAGAAATTTCTGAAAATGTGCGTATGGAGCACAGCTTTGTATGGTAGCGAAACATGGATTGTGGGAAAACCGGAGCAGAAGAAAATCGAAGCATTTGAGATGTGGTGCTGCAAAAGAATGTCGAAAATTAGGTTGACTGAGAAGGTTCTCCACAGAACCGGCAAGGAAATGAACCTATGGAAAACTGACAAGAAGAAGGGACAGAATGGCAGGACATATGTTAAGGCATCAGGGAATAACTACCGTGATACTACAGGGAGCTGTAGAGGGTAAAAACTGTAATAGAAGACAGAGACTGCAAATAATTGAGGATGTCGGTTGCAAGTTCTACTCTGAGCTAAAAATGTTGGCACAGGAGAGAATTGGTGGCCGGTTTCGTCAAACCAGTCTAAAGACCGATGGATAAAAAAAAAATAAAAAAAATGGATGTTTCGTTTTGTTTGTACCGTGAAACCTTGCTTCTTTCCCATATTTGAAGACTGGGTTTTCGACCAATATATAGCCGGCCGGAGTGGCCGTGCGTTTCTAGGCGCTGCAGTCTGGAACCGAGCGACCGCTACAGTCGCAGGTTCGAATCCTGCCTCGGGCATGGATGTGTGTGATGTCCTTAGGTTAGTTAGGTTTAATTAGTCCTAAGTTCTAGGCGACTGATGACCTCAGAAATTAAGTCGCATAGTGCTCAGAGCCATTTGAGCCAACCAATAAATGTGACATAAATGGCAAAATATGTGAGATAAATGGCCGTGCTTCTGACTGAACTGATTTAGAAGGTTAAAACTCTTACACCGAAAAGGGACGATAGACCTTATATTTGTCATAATTCTGAACTTCGTACGTCTATTCCTTCCTGCAAAAAAGGGTTCTTAACCATCGGGCAGACAGACAGGCAGACAGACCGACAACAAAGTGATCGTATAAGGATTCCGTTTCTCCAGACTGAGGTATCGAACCCTAAAAGCATTAATTGCCACTTTTCGCACCACGCAGATATCTTGTATAAATCATTTTGCTATTGGTTTTCATCTTCTGATGAATATATAGACAGTAAATGACAGTATCATCTACAAACAATACAAAAAGGCTGCTCAGATTGTGCCTAAATCGTTTATATAAATTAAAAACAGATGAGAGGCTATAATTCTTCCTTGAGGAACGCAGTAGATTAACTAAATTACTGCTTTTTCAACTACATGTTCAGTAAAAAATTGAAGTTAGATGTTTTCAGTATAGATTGACGATTTTACAGTAGCGGCCCCCATCCTTAGCTGGCGTTGGTGTTGTGTGCAGGTAAGTATTGTCACTTGTATTACTAAATGGCAGCAGACGCAAAACGCGTACAACGCGAGACAGTCCCAATAAACAAGATAAAATACCCCACAGTATTAGATTACAAGATTAAGGCGAAATTCAGGAGCTTGTCACATTGTTTTACTGTACATGAGTAATATGATGAAACGATATGAAATTGAAGAAATACGTAGAATTTGAGCGATAGAGGTAAATGGAAGACTGAAGAGTTGCTGGGAGGATTCTGGAAAAGTGTCGTGAATCTGTTAACGAAACTGCATACAAGACGTTAGCGAGACCAGATCTAGAGTATAGCTCCAACATTTGGAGTCTTTACCAACTGAAGACACTCAGACAAAGCTTGTTAGGACAGTAAAACCGAGATGTAAGTGCAGCGGTCGCGGTGACGTTTGGAGTGCATGAATGGTAAGCATTGAAATGAAAGTGACATTGCTCTCTCGAAACCATGCTGGATTACTTTAAGCAACAGTTATTAAAGTAAGACATTGCAACAGTATTGTTGCCTGCATATGAGAGGCTAGGGCAAGTGAAAGTGTCTGTTGTCTTTAGGCTTATGACTGGCTTGATGCTTCCCGCCACGATTTTTCCTCATATGCCAACTCTTCATCTCAGAGGAACACTTACAGTGTCCTCATTTATTTGTTACATTTATTCCAGTCTGTGTGTTACAGGTGCGAATCCGTGGTTAAGTCCTGGGTATGGGAAGAGGTCACAGTTTGTTCATGAATCAGGGTGATTTTCATAATCTGTTTCACTTCGGTGTCTCTGTTGCGGGGAGAGTGGATGAGCGTGACGCATATGTGCCCTACATATTTTTTGTTGTTGTTCAGTGTGTAGACTATTTTCGCTTTAGATTATGCTAGTCCACATTTAATTTCTTCAGTCTCTAGCTACAAATGCAATACGAGACTGATTCTTAGAATTTTGATAATAGCAACGAGAACGACATATAAATTGTTTTAATATTATCATAGTAATTTGTTTAAATCAGTGGTTAATACATAAATATAGTACAAGAACAAACAAACCGCGTTTCAGAAAAGTACATCATTTGTGAAGTACTCATCCGAGAATTCAGAAAACACATGTCTCATACGAGTGATGTAAAATCTGCAACAGTAATAACATTCATAACTCTGACGAATTCGTAATTTACCGTTTGTACTCACCATTATATGTACACTATGTATCAAAAGTATCCGGACACCTGTCTGAAAACGACTTAAAAGTTCGTGGCGCCCTCTATCGGTAATGCTGGAATTCAATATGGTGTTGGTCCACCCTTAGCCTTCGTGACAGCTTACACTCTCACAGGCATACGTTCAATCAGGTGCTGGAAGGTTTTTTGGGGAGGTATCGATGTCAGTGGTGAGGCCTGGAACGAAGTAGGCGTTCCAAAACATCCCAAAGGTATGCAATAGGATTCAGGTCAGGACTCTGTACAGGCCAGTCCATTACAGGGATGTTATTGTCGTGTAACTACTCCGCCACAGGCCGTGCATTATGAACAGTTGCTCGATCGTGTTGAAACAGGCAATCGCCATCCCCGAATCGCTCTTCAACACTGGGAAGCAGGAAGGTGCTTAAAACATCAATGTAGGCCTGTGCTTTGGTAGTGCCACACAATAACAAGGGGCGCAAGCCCCCTCCATGAAAAATACGACCACACCGTAACACTCCCGACTACGAATTTTGCTGTTGGCACTACACACGCTGGCAGATGACGTTCACCGGGCATTCGCCATAGCCACACCCTGCCATCGGATCGCCACATTGTGTATTGTGATTCATCACTCCACACCAAGGTAAATAGAAAAAGCAGGTAGGCCATTCCGGCCCCAAGCGTGTGAAAAATTCCCAGACGCCCTTGCGCGCATTGACGTCACGGAGAGGACGCTGCAGTGCTGTGTAGTGTACATCCAATAAAAGTAATTTGTTTTGAGACAGTCATGAGCAAGGGTCACTGTAACTGTGCCGTGGCACATTGCATAATACGGCTCGAACGACGACAGACGTTATTTTTCACGTTTTTTGGATGAGTACTTGCAACGTGAATGGATAGTTCGATGCAAACGCAAGGACAAAGTGAATCTGAAAACTGCAAGTGTGTGTTCAGCTCATTTTCGGCCTGAAGATTATGAACGGGATCTGAGAAATGAGCTTCTAGGGTTACCTTCAAGAAAGAAGTTATTACAACAGCAATCCCCTGCATAAACATTCCGAACTGGCATGGAGAAGAAATTGCGGAAAGCGGTGAGGCAAACGAAAGGGTAAGACGTCTGCACATACATAACACTTTAAATAATTGAAACTGAAAAATTACCGTAATACAAACGAATTCACATAAATGCAACGCTTTTTGACGCATTACTATATTGCTTTACGGGAGTGAATGACTCGCTGTATTGTACAGGCAATAAATAATGTTGCTCAGATGTATTTGCTTTTCCTCCTGGATATAAAAGCTTCATTTGTCGTAGAAATAGCCGTTGTTTTTACGTATTCTCGATATGTTAACTATTTTAAAGCTAGTATATAGTTCAAATGACAAAATCAGCATATTTCGCGTAATTTGTTTACAGTTACTTCTGTAAGAATAGCTGACACTGACCAGTTGACTTCGTAGCGTAGTGGTATTGTTTCTGACTCGCATGTTGGAGGTTATGGGTTCGTATACATGAATTTTTATTTTTACATTTTATCAGAGTAAGCTATTGTAGCCGCTTATGTCACTGATATTTAATCGCTTTTGTCAATTTATCTGATTTGTAGTGAGACATTAATGCAGTTGCATAGTACTTATTAAAAAAATTTGGGAATAGTAGGCCTACTCGGTAAATAATTTTAGGAATAATAAAATTAAAATTAAATTCATTCCTTAGGGATCCGGAAGTTGTGCACAATGCTGTGGAGCAAGAAGTTTGCAAAAGCGAGCTTTGACGACTTTAGAAACTGTGTCACCGAAAAAAAAAAGAAAGTCAACCGAACCATTTACAGAATGCGTTCATGAACTCACTGAAGTAGTGAATAAGGATTTGGAAATTAAGGAACTGAGGACCGAGATTGAACTTTTAAAAAAACTGAATGAACAGAAAGATGCGGCACTAAAAAAATGTGATGCAGCCTTACGAAGTAAAACGAACGATCTCCGACGTGTTCTTTCGTTGAAGCGGGCAGAAAAGTCATCTGACGCGAAAGAAAAAGTCAAATTGCACAAAAGTGTAAATAGTGTATTGCCAGAGTGTTTTACACCGGCGCAAATAAGATGCCTATTAAACGAAAATAAAAGGGTAAAGTGGAATTCAGAGAACATTGCCCACGCATTGACTTTAAGAGTTCTGTCACCTAAAGCATACATTTATTTGCGAAAGCGAAAAATTCCTTTGCCGTGCAGGGCAACCCTTCAGAAATGGATGAAGGAATTTAAATGCAGACCGGGTATTCTTGAAGATATCCTGTGTTTATTGAAAGCCAAGTCACACACTTTTACTACTCAAGAGAGAGTAGCAGTTCTGACATGTGGTGAAATGAATGTTGATGGCCGCATATGTTACTGCCGGCGGGCAGTCAACTATCAAGTTTTCGACGCATGCGCAGCATAGTTACAGTACGCTATATATTGCGGAGCGGAGGACGTTATCGCCAGTCTGCAACGGCTCACCTGAAAATGACTGGCAGGTGCTCAGTTGAAATATCGTGCGAAGTATTGAACGACGACCGGCTGCAAGCCCGAAATTTGTTTGAACAGTCAATTCGCCGGGAAAATTTTAAAATTCACATCAGACGCCTTTACGGGGAGGAGATGGCCTCACACATCCGAAGTTTCGAGAAGCTACGTGGTAAAAGAGCAAAGCTTTTAAGTTCATTAACCTTTTTATTGAGATGTCGGGACCATGGCATAATACCAAAATTTGCTAGAGTGACTCATTTCATTAAGACCGCTACTGCACGGAAGATTACTGAGAAGGCTAGTCATGCTGTTGTCAAGGAGAGGATTTGCTATACAAGACGAAGGTTAGATGCTATTTCAGCAGAACTTTACCAGTTACATCTGAAGGTTGCAAGGTATCTTTCTCCTGTATCATGGGACTGGGTTGATGGAGTGACTTCGGCCAAGTTCGAGTGGATCCACAATGATGCTAAATGTCGGCAGATATCAAAATTTGATCGACTGTTGCCACAGAAGCCGTCGCCAGAAGGGATAATGGTACGACGTTCCGTTGTCAATCTCACGGAGCAGAATTTGGACGACGCTACGCTGTCTGTATTAAGCAAGGGACTCAATTTTGCACCTACACCTACAGCACCGCCATTAATAAGTATTTTGAGTGGTGTTGAAGAAGCTATACGACGTCTTCCTTTGGATGCCGCAGACGAAATAAGAAGGGAAACTTGCCGTGCTCTGTTGAAGGCTCCTACTCAACGCAGTAATTTAACCTCTGCAGAAAGGGCTGCATTACGAAATCTGAGAGAAGACCCTGACGTAGTGGTATTGAAAGCTGACAAAGGTAATGCAACTTTTTTGTTACCTCGTGGTGTGTATAAAGATAAGATGTATGGTCTGCTAAGTGACTCTACCTATAGGAGGATTGATTACGATCCTACAGGACGTGTGCAACGAAAAACTTCAGCACTATCAAATTCCTCCTCCTTACCGCAAGAGACCATCAAGAGGTTAAAACCACATGGTTGTGTACCTCCAAGACTGTATGGCCTTCCAAAGATTCATAAAGAGGGTCTTCCTCTGCGTCCAATAGTGAGCAACATTGGAGCTCCTACATATGATTTAGCTAAACATCTCGCTTCTTTACTGAGACCTTTCGTAGGCAAGTGCTCACATCACATACGAAACTCAGCTGATTTTATCAATAGACTGGGGGCTCTTCGTCTTAGCAGTGTTGACCTTCTAGTAAGTTTTGATGTGGTCTCACTTTTTACAAAAGTTCCTCTTGCAATTCTTTGACACTGATTGGTAACATGTTTCCTGTTGATATCACTGCTTTGTTCAAGCACGCACTTTCCTCAACTTATTTTATGTTTAATCAAGAATATTTTGAACAGACTGACGGTGTCGCCATGGGTAGCCCCCTGTCTCCTTTGGTCGCCAACCTTTTTATGGAGGATTTTGAAGAGAGAGCGCTTGAATCAGCTGCCCTGAAGCCAACAGTTTTTTGGCGGTATGTAGATGACACTTTCATAATGTGGTCTCATGGAGAAGATAAATTAATGGAGTTTCTACATCACCTCAACTCCATTCATAGCAACATCCTGTTCACCATGGAAATAGAGAAAGATGGTTGTTTGCCTTTCTTGGATGTCCTGGTTCGAAGGAAGAATGATGGTTCTCTAGGGCATTCAGTTTACCGGAAATCCACTCATACTGATTTGTACCTGCAAGCATCGAGTTGCCATCACCCATCGCAAACCATGAGTTTGCTTAAAACACTTGTTCATAGAGCTCATACTGTCTCGGATCTAGATAGCTTATCTCAAGAACTCGCCCATCTAAAAACAGTATTCAGCGAAAATGGGTATTCTATCCGGCAGATTAACAGGGCACTAACAGTTAAAACTAAGAAGCAGGAAGTGAATAAAGAGGAGAACATGCCGGAACAATCTTAAGCTTTTCTTCCTTTCGTTGGCAACACTTCGTTTAAAATAGCAAGAATCCTTCGAAAATTTCAGGTAAAAGTGGTTTTCCGCCCACCATCGAAGATTGCGGACCTTGTGGGATCAGTTAAGGACAATCTGTTACTACGAAAGGCCGGAATTTACAAGATACCGTGCCAATGTGGTATGGCTTACATAGGTCAAACCACACACACCGTGAAAGAACGCTGCACTGAACATCAACGTTACACCCGCCTTTTGCAGCCAAGCAAGCTCGCTATTGCTGAACATTGTATTTCTACTGGACATTCAATGGAGTATGAAAAAACAATGATTTTTTCCACAGCAACATCTTTCTGGGACTCCATTATTAAAGAATCCGTAGAAATACGACTGGCGGAAAATCTGTTAAACCGTGACAGCGGCTACCAGCTGGACAGTGCATGGAATCCCATCATCTCCACGATTTGCTCAAATCGAAGACGACAGAGTGCGTTGACGGCCGTGGCAAACAGCAACGCAGAGGGCGACAGAGTTCCGCTATTCCACCAGCGAGGGCGCTGCTGGCGGGCAGTGTTGGTTCAACTATCAAGTTTTCGACGCATGTGCAGAATAGTTACAGTACGCTATATATTGTGGAGCGGAGGACGTTATCGCAGTCACCCTCCACAACACCAATTCCCGTATCTTTTATCCCACGGCTGGCGTCCCCCAGGGTTCAGTCCTCTCCCCTCTCCTTTATCTCTTGTATACAGCTGATACGCCCAAGCCATCCCCACCAGTCCACCTTCTCCAGTATGCTGATGACACCGCCTTCCTTGCTCTCTATCCTACCCTTCAACAGTCTCAACGTACCCTCCAAACCCACCTTAACCAGTTCACCACTTGGTGTAACCAGTGGTTCCTCCGTCTCAACCCCTCCAAAACTCAGGCAATCATCATAGGCCGCACCACTCGCTCCTTTCGCCTCCATGATTTCTACCTCACCCTTTATGGTCGTCCTATCCAAATCACCCCCACCCTGAAATACCTTGGCCTCACCCTTGACCGACACCTCACCTGGACCCCTCATCTCCTGACCATCCAGCAGAAAGCCCATTCCCGCCTCCGCCTTCTGAAACTCCTGTCTGGCCGGACCTGGGGATTGCATCCTTCTACCATCCTCCACACCTACAAATCCCTCATCCGTCCTATCCGCTGTTATGCCAGCGTTGCCTGGATTTCCGCCCCCACCCGCTTTTACACGGCCCTCCAAATCCTTGAACGCCATGCGCTCCGCCTTGCCTTCCATATCCGCCTTCCTTCCCCCACACGGCTCCTGTATGAACTGATCCCCTTCCCCCACCTCCTCCTGTTCCTCCAACATCTCCGCATCCTTTACATTGTTCGCAGACTTGATCCCCCCCACCCTCTGGTTTCCTCCTTCCTCTCCACCCCCCGCCCATTGCCGCGCCTCTATCGCTGTATCCCTCCCTCTCTCCACCTCCACACCCTCCATCTCCTTCATCAGGGCAATTTCCAATGCCTCCCCCTCCCGGATGACGAACTTCGCCGTGACATCTACCCTTCCTTCCAACTATAACCTGGTCTTGTTCCCCCCCCCCCTCCCCAGGGCCCCCTTTCCTCTTTCCATCTTCTCCCAGAGCGGATTTCCCTCCGTCCCCCCTCCCCTGAGACCCTGCACCCCATACCTGCCTCTCTCCTTCCCACCCTACCTGGCCCTCTCCCGTGCGCCCCCTGCTCACCTCCCCCATCTCTTCCACTCCCTCCCTTCTTCAGGTCTCCCTCATCTCCTAGCGCCTGGCAGATCCTCTGTATTGCTCATCATCAGTGTGCCACATCAGTGTTGTGTTTAGTGCTGTTACTCGTGTGCGTCAAGAGATGTGTTTTTAATTGTGTCCTGCCTTGAGGTTCGCCGTCAGTGTTACGTTATGTGCTATGCCATCCGTCGCTACTTTTATGCTCCAGTCATACTGTGCCTTGTGTTCTTTTAACCGTCGCCGTGTGTGGCTTTTTATATGCGCTACTTTTAAACAGTTTTTTTGTTATCTCCATTTTACAGTCACCCCGTTTTGTTTTGTTTTGTCTTCTATGCTGTTCCCCCTTTTTTATATCTATGTTCACCTTATTCTCTTTGCTGTTTTTCAATGTCTTCTATTGTTTTGTACTGTCTTTCGGCTGAAGAGCAGCGCCTATGCTGCTGCCAGCCCGCCCCGATGGGGAATTGAAACACAATAAAGGAAAAAAAAAACGTTATCGCAACATCCATAGTCGTTCCGCTGCCCAGTTACGGCGGTGGCATCGGTTTCCTCTCCTCCCTTCAAGGCGACCTCGTCCCCTTCCCCCAGCACACCTGTCCCGAATCCAACTCCACTCCCGGTGTTATCCTCTCCTCCCCCAGCCTCCTTGGCCGCATAACGGTGGATGTCCTGGAGCCTATTGGTAGCGACCATCTCCCTGTCCTCCTCACCGTTTCAGACGGTCGTCGCCCCTGCCCCGACCCTCATAATGACCCTCCCCCTAAGTACGTCCATGACTATTCCCGTGCCAACTGGAATGCCTACCGGGATACCCTCTCCACCCAGATCGATAGCCACCCTTTCACCTACCACCACCCCGACGATGTCACACATGCCGCTTCCTTTCTCCAGCAGACCTTGTCTGAGGCCGTGGAGGCCCACGTCCCTACTGTCGCCATCCACACCGTCCTACCTTACCCCCGCAGGCCGTCCTCCTCCTCCGTGAATCCTGCCGTCTCTACCGTGCCTTCCTCCGCACGCGTGACCTGGACACACTACGACGCCACCGGCAACTACAGCGACACATTCGAAATTTGCTCGCGGCTAAGAAACGCCGGGACTGGCGACAGATATGCACCCGTTTAAATACTACCCTCCCTGTCAACTCGTCCAAGTTCTGGTCAGCCTTCCGTCGCCTTACCGGAACTAAACCCTCCCCCTACTATCCTCTTCTCCATGATGATCATCCCTTCCCTGACACCCTTAGTAAGGCCAATCACTTTGCCTCCTACCTCTCCGATGTATTTTCCATCCCCGATGATCCCCAGTTCGATTACTCCCTCTTCCCGGATATCTGCGATCGAACTGACACCTCTGTCCCTCCACTCGCTCCTGGTCTCGAGTACTTGGACAACATTGCACACACGGAACTCAATGCCCCCATCACCACACAGGATCTCATTGATATACTCCGCACAAAACGCAACACCGCTCCTGGTCACGATCGTGTCACCTACCGTCACCTTCGTGAAGCTCCTGTCTCTTTCCTCTCCACCCTGGCCAGGCTCTACAATGTGGTTCTGTCCACCGGTTACTACCCCGACCTGTGGAAAACCTCCCATATCCTCATGTTCCTTAAACCTGGCAAACCGCCATCTGCCGTCTCCTCCTACCATCCCATCAGCCTTACCTCGGTCTTCAGCAAGGTCCTGGAATCTATCCTCACCCGCCGCATCCACCAGCATCTCCGCCAGCACCGCCTCCTTCCTGTTGCCCAGTGTGGTTTTCGGCCTTTCTTCTCTTCCGACGACCTTCTCCTTCACCTTACTCATCTCCTTTCCAAACAGCTTAATTCGCATCGCTCTGCTATCTTCCTCTCCCTGGACCTCGAGCATGCTTATAACCGCGTCTGGCATTCCGGTCTCCTCTTCAAGCTCCAAACCTTCGCCCTTCCCATTAGCTACGTCCGTCTGATCGGCTCCTTTCTCTCCCGCCGTCCTTCCTATGTCACCATCCATAACACAGATTCCTACACCTTTTTCCCCTCCGCCGGTGTGCCCCAAGGCTCCGTCCTCTCCCCCCTTCTGTACCTTTTGTACACGGCGGACATGCCGCCGCCGTCGCCTCCCGTCCACCTTCTCCAGTTTGCCGATGACACCGCCTTCCTTGCCCTTGCCCCCACCCTGCAGTTCTCCCAACACCTTCTCCAATCCCATCTTGACCGGTTCACCGCTTGGTGCAACCAGTGGTTGCTCAAGGTCAATCCCTCCAAAACCCAGGCGATCATTGTAGGCAAAACCACCCCTTCCTTCCGCCTCCTTGATTTCTATCTCACCGTCTATGGTCGTCCTATCGCCCTCACCCCCAACCTTAAGTACCTTGGCGTCACCCTCGACCGTCGCCTCTCCTGGACTCCCCACCTCCGGACAATCCAAGCCAAGGCACGCTCCTCTCTGGCCGTACGTGGGGTCTGGACCCCTCCACCATCCTCCGCACCTATAAATCCCTCATCCGTCCTATCCTTTGTTATGCCCATCCGGCCTGGATCTCCGCCCCCCCCCCCTCCCTTTTACAAATCCCTCCAAATCCTTGAACGTCATGCTCTCCGCCTCGCCTATCGCATCCGCCTCCCCTCCCCCACGTGGATCCTGTACGATCTCATCCCCTTCCCCCACCTCCTCCTTTTCCTTGAAAGGATACAGATCCTGTACACCTCCCGTAATCTCGATCCTCCTCACCCGCTCGTCTTCCCGATCCTCTCCCACCCCTGCCCGCTGCCGCGCCTGTATTCCCACGTCCCGCCCGGTCTCCATCTCTCCACCCTCCTTACCCTCTCCCAAGGTGGCTTCCGCTAGCTCCCCCTCCCTGATGATGTCCTCCTCCCCTCCATCTACCCCTCCTATCAACTTTGACCCTGCCCCACCCCCCACTTCCGGTGTCCTTTCCTTTAGGCACCCTCCCTCCCTTCTCTTCCCTTCCCTTCTCTTTCCTTTTCCCCCGTCCCCTCCCTCCACCACTCTTCCCCCGGGCTTCCCCTCCCCCTTCCTCTCTCCCCCCTCTCTCCCCTACCCGAGGCATCTCTGCTCTCCCCTCTCGCTCTCCCACTCCCCTTCCTCCTCCTCCTCTCTTGGCAGGTCCCCGGACTCGCACACGCATAGTGAACATTCGCGTGCCGGAGATCATCGCCATCAGTGTCTTGTGTGTGTGCTTCGTTTTGTGTTTCGCGTTCTTTCGCAGTTACGACTCCACTGTTCGCATGTGCCGTCGCCGTCCTCCGTGTTCTGTGCACCGTGTCAACCAGTGTTAGTGTTTTTATCGTCCAGCGTGAACGGCTTCATGTTTATTGTTTTTTGTCTCTACTTTTTTTGCCCGCCATTTTCATTGTATTGTCTATGTCGCCTTTGTCACATGATTGTACCACTTAAGGCTGAAGAGCGGCGTACTATGCTGCTGACAGCCCGCCTGTATGAGATGCTAAAATTACAATAAAGAAAAAAAAAAGACGTTATCGCCAGTCTGCGACGGCTCAACTGAAGATGACTGGCAGGTGCCCAGTTGAAATATCGTGCGAAGTATTGAACGACGACCGGCTGCAAGCCAGGAATTTGTTTGAACAGTCAATTCGCCGGGAAAATTTTAAAATTCACATGTTACGATTCGTCTGAAGACGTAGTAGTCGGACCACATCCCAATGTACAAGTTTGCATGATACGTGGGTTGTGTAAGCAGTGGAAACAACCAGTTTAGTATGATTTCGACACTGCGATGACTAGTAATTTGCTTCAGAGCATCATTAAGGCAGTTGAGGAATCAGGAATCAGTGTTGTTGCTGTGACATGTGATATGGGCGGAAAAAATATAAAAGTTTAGAAGGAACTGTCTGTCGATACAGAAAGAACTTATTTCGTAAATCCAGCAGACGACACCAGGAATGTATGGGTTTTCTTCGATGTACCACATCTGTTAAAGTTATTACGGAACCATTTCTTGGGTACAGGCATTACGCTACCTGATGGATCCAAAATATCTAAGGCAGCTATACAGGAACTTTTAAAGCACCAAAAGAGTGACTTAACGATAACACACCACATTACTGAAGCGCACTTATACGTAACCGGACGAGCAAGGTATAGTATACGGATGGCAGCGCGCCTATTTTCACGACGAAAAACTCAGACTTTGAAGTATGTTCTTCATAAAGACGTTGAAAGTAATTTTATTGAACTCGTTAACGACGTCTTTGATGTCTTGAACTCTATAGTTCCAAAAGATGAAAGCTCACCCCTGCGTAGTGGGTTTGGAATAAATCTCACAATTCAAGAAAATACTTTGAAGAGATTCTTAGATATCTGTTCAGCAATGCGCGTTGGTGACAAAGAAAGAATGATGCCTTTCCAAAAAGGTTTCATAACTTCCATAAAATCTCTCTTTAGTCTTTTCGAAAGTCTGAAAAGTATGAAAGTTAGCTATATATTAACTTGTAGACTGAATCAAGATTGCCTGGAAAACTTTTTTTCTAGGGTACGAGGATTAGGCATATTGTATAACAATCCTACACCTTTTGAAGTAAGGAATAGGATACGTCTCCTTATACTGACAGGTGATGTAAGTGATATCTCTTTCTCTGGGAACACACCAGTTACTAAAGAATTAAACACAGAGTGTTCCCAGTGTGACGTCGACCCGTATTCTGCATCCCTAAGTTTCATTACCAGTGAGCTCTGTGTAAATGTTGTTGACGAAGCGCCGCTACGAGAAATCCCAGAAACTGTGAATGTGGAAGAAAATTTACTGAGATGTGGTAACAATGGGGAATGACTCTGTAATCTCAGATGTTCTTCCAGATGCGGTAAAATACATTGCAGGCTATATTGCATTTAAGTGCCACAACACTGATAAATCACAAGGCTTTCCAGCAGCAAATAGTGAAGGAGATCATGCTGCAGACTGGATATCAATTATATCTCGTGGTGGTCTTTACACTCCAACGCCAGCATGGGAAAACAGAATGTTACAGTTTGAAGAAGAATTTGCTGCTTTTCACGGAAATTGAGTGTGTAAACAAAAAAAATGTCGTAAAGTATCTGTGCTCTAGTTTAAAACAAAATTTTCCTGAGGTTCATGAAGCAGTTATTACTCTTTACATAAAAAACGAGAACATTTATAAAGATTAGGCATCTCAATCAAGGTTGGAAGGAATGAAGAAATGTGCCGCAAAGAGAGAGCAGTTGTGGATTGCATCGTCGTCTAGTAAACGGCAGTAGAAACAGACTACATTAACATTTCCTTCTTCATCATCAAACGTGTGAGTTATTTTTCATCTTAATTAACATTTATTTACTCTTAATGTGTACAAAACCTGTCATGCCCCTTGTTTTGACTTGTAAAGATGAGTATCGAAAGACATCGAAAGTAAAATGAACGAGTAACGTGGCACTGAGTCTGTGGTGTGGCATCTTTGTCGTGTAAGCATACGGCTGCGCTGCGCTTGGGTCCTCGTCATGACGTCATGGCGCTCCACCCAATAGCAAGCGTTTTCGCCTGAGTGCCCCCCTCCCCCCCCCCCCGGGAAAAAGCCTGTCCTCCCTGTATGTAGAGGCTGTCCCTGGGAGTCCTGTGTTACAAAACATAGGTCAGAGTTGGAATTCTTGTTCCAGGCTGCAGATTTAAATGTTCCCTTGTCCTTTGAGTCAAAACCTAAGCTAAGGTTGTATGTTCAGCCTGATTTGCAAGGTTCTCGCCATTTTCGTCAGAATCGCTGTATTTTCAATTGCTGTGATGGCTATTGAAGTCGCCAATTATACACTTCGATTCGAGGAAACGGGAAGTGCATGATCTGGCCAGTTATCTGCAGGAAGCTTGCAGACATTTGTTATGGTAACATCTTCAAGTTTAACTGAGACAGTCTCAATATTTTGCACGGAGTTTGCAGATATCAGATGCGCATTTTCAATGTTACTGCGTATTAGGTAGCACAACGGTAGGTCTGGTGGTATGTAGCTCCCAGGACTACACGTCCTCTTGAATACAGTCTTTGCTCGTTATCTATATGAGTTTCTTGTATGACTCCCTCATCTACATTGTTTTCGAGTAGCATACGAAAGAGATGTTGTGATTTAGATCGACTGAACCCTTCAGCATTGATCTGTAAAATTCGAATGTTATGGCTTAGGTGTCTGGTTGGTTATTTCTGAGAAGAACCGTTATGAAGAAGTTCCGCGTTCATGTTTAAGCCAGGAGATCTGTAGTAGACAAGTCTGACTGCCAGCTCTGATACACATTTAGCACCACCTGATACGTGCGGCTTATAGTGTGCTGCGGACGCTAGTATCTTCAGCCGCCTAAAGGATTTGTGAACTAATTTGACAAAAAAAGTAATGAAATACACATATTTGCTCAATTCCAGTATCTGCCCTCACAGCCAGGATTATTTATAAACTAGTTGCATTTGTCGTCTTGCACCACCTTGAATAGTACAAATGTACGATAATTTAAAATAAAAAAGTTTATTTCTTATGTGCTCGAATGACTAACTGTTATTATTATTATTATTGTTGTTGTTGTTGTTGTAACTGATAGTTGCAATAATTAGGAAGAGGTAAACAGATATCGTGCGCCGTTTTTGTGCCAGGTATGAGAAGTGGTGGGGAAGAAAGGAAAATATGGGAAAACTCCGCCCGAACAGGCCATGAAGGCACAACGGTACCGAGCGACCGCAGTGTCATCCCCAGCCCACAGGGGTCACCGGATGCTGATACGGAGGGGCATGTGGTCAGCACACCGCTCTCCCGGCCGTATGCCAGTTTCCGTGACCGGAGCCGCTACTTCTCAGTCAAGTAGCTCCTCAGTTTGCCTCACAAGGGCTGAGTGCTCCCCGCTTGCCAATGGAGCTCGGCAAACCGGACGTTTACCCATCCAAGTGCTAGCCCAGCCCGACAGCGCTTAACTTCGGTGATCTTACGGGAACTGGTGTTATCACCGCGGCAAGGCCGTTGGCTAAAATATGGGACGGGTTGAAATAATTTATGTTTCAGAAGGGGGCGCGACGGAAAATGTTTGAGAAATTTGAGAAACCCTGCCAAAGTTAAAGCAAGTTAAAATGTGCGTGCAATGGAGTTTTTGATTTTACACAGGTGAACCTTCGACAGATTGCTATTTGCTAGCTACTGCTTGGTTTTTATATCACAGCGAAGCTATTTTTAAGGTTCTGTGCCTTAATCGATAAAAACGGAACCCTTATAGGATACCTTTGTTATCCAACTGTCTGTCTTGTCTGAATGTTATAAACTCGTTTTCTTATGAACAGGTAGACGAATTAAGTTTAAATTTGTCACATACTACTGTCTATAGCCCCTGGTAGTGTAAAAACTCATTACAACCTATTACATTCGAACCCGTTGACCTAGGCTAATGAAATTTACACGAAACAATGCTTCACAGTACAGCTGTGTACGAATTATTTTAACTACCTGCTGGTGCTTTCATGGCAGTAGGATGGTAATTCTGTAATATGATGTAGATGTGGATTATGTGTTTCTACTTTTCAGTGCTCTAGGTGTTCACATAATCTTAATATTAATTTTGTACCTGTGTTTCACACATGTGCTGTATGATAGTCATTGAAGGTTAACTGACTCATGCCTACTTTGGTGAACTTATTTGAAACTGTGGATGGTATTCGTAATCTTGATTTTCAGTGTTACCGCGAATCATCTGGAGTATGTAATATACATTCTCTCTTCACTACGTATATTTGTCAAACTGCTGCAGTAACTCAGGGAAGAGTGTACAGTACTCGCCACTTTAGAATGTACTCTAATCTCCTTGATAGAATAGATTACATCGTCCTTCGTCCCGCCATAAACTGACGGAGGAGATCGGACGCATTGTGACCAAGTTGTCGGTCGATATTATCGGGCGATGTCCTGTTACCGTTTGTTTTACACTATCATCAGATAATTTAGTTGAGTTGAAGTAACAACATGACAGCGTCCCATATCAACCAACGTTATATACTTGATTAAATTTAGCTGTCATAATCTTAAATAACATTAAAGTGTATATTGATAAATTACTGTTAATACAGTATACATATTATGTTTCCATGATTTTTATTTTGTTAATGTGCACATTGACTCTTTCCGCATCCCTGAAGGCTCTTCTTGATGGGGTCTGCAGAACACGTTGTATGAATGAATGAATGAATGAATATGCGCTTAGACATAACAAACTTCTCTATTTCCAGGTGTCAGTACGTTGTTCCATATGAAAACATCACTATTACTGTAGCTTAAGAGAGATGTAGAGTGTATTCGAGAATTGGTTATTAGTGACTAAAATTAAATTTCCCTCGCAGCTTTCTTGATAGTTGGACGTGTGCACTTTGTATATTATAAAAGAAATTATAGCGATGAGCTGGCAGCACTCTTCTGCCTTAGAACTTAAGCTTACGTTTGTTATTCCACTAAATGGGTGTGATGTAACAGAAGCAGCAGAGCAATAAAATTCTGTTTCTGGTTAAGCACACATCGCCACTACTCTAGGGAATGCTGCGGCAAACGAACTGTCAAGATAGGCTCCCTCATGCTACGGGACTGAAGAGGTTCCAGGACTTTCAGGTAAGAGTTTTGTGCGTTAAGTAAGGTGAAACTAACGTTTCTATCTCTTTCCTCAAGGTATTCATCTGCTGTTTTCAGAGAGCCTACTGGCGAGGAATATACTTGTTGCGATTTCCATGTGCCATTGCCTATTCCAGCATGCACGATCGTCTCTGTGGAAACACGTTCGTGTGCGATGGATGCCAAGTCTTTGTATTAGAAACTCTTTGTTGAGATATTTGATGCTGTTTTGTAATCTGTTATCACTTTTCATTAGTCATGGTAGTGGCAGTATGAATGTATGCCTCCCTCGCTCATTCACTGAAGGAATGAATTTGTTTTCCGTCCTAGAAATACTGAGAAAACATACTGCTACAAAATGGCCATAGTGTCATCCGTACATGTGGTGTTATCATCAGACTAGTTCACGAATTTACTTCGCGAATCAAATCACGAAACCTTCTGTCAAAATTCAGAATGAAATGCGTATTAGCTACACATTGCACACCTGATGTTAGTCTTTTTCCCTATTCGCAGCTCTACTGGTATTCAGTGGACTGGTTTGAGAATTCTCAATCAATACGATACTAAAAGAGCTGACACAGAACTGCCAAGAGCGTGTGCTGGAGGACTCACAAAAACTTTGGAAGAAAAGCATTGAAAAACTTCGATGGAAGTTAGTGAACATATTGGAAAAAATCAGTTTAATTCTTCTTTGATTAGTTGTATTGTATGCTCACTGGCCTCCTTTGTACGTAATGTTTGTTTGGATGACTAGTTACTGATACAGTTTCGCCGGGAATGATAACAACATACTCACAAGCGATCAGTATGTTGTGAGAGAACGGTTTACAGAGATTAACTGCCAATAAATATAAATGTGTCCAAATGAGGAATGGCGGAGGCCCAATTGAGACCGATATTTCAATATCAGTAATATCTAGAAACCACCACCATCATCATCATCATTTAAGACTGATTATGCCTTTCAGCATTCAGTCTGGAGCATAGTCCCCCTTATAAAATTCCTCCATGATCCCCCATTCAGTGCTAACATTGGTGCCTCTTCTGATGTTAAGCCTATTACTTCAAAATCATTCTTAACCGAATCCAGGTACCTTCTCCTTGGTCTGGCCCGACTCCTCCTACCCTCTACTGCTGAACCCATGAGTCTCTTGGGTAACCTTGCTTCTCCCATGCGTGTAACATGACCCCACCATCTAAGCCTGTTCCCTGACTGCTACATCTATAGAGTTCATTCCCAGTTTTTCTTTGATTTCCTCATTGTGGACACCCTCCTGCCATTGTTCCCATCTACTAGTACCTGCAATCATCCTAGCTACTTTCATATCCGTAACCTCAACCTTGTTGATAAGGTAACCTGAATCCACCCAGCTTTCGCACCCATACAACAAAGTTGGTCGAAAGATTGAACGGTGCACAGATAACTTAGTCTTGGTACTGACTTCCTTCTTGCAGAAGAGAGTAGATCGTAGCTGAGCGCTCTCTGCATTAGCTTTGCTACACCTCGCTTCCAGTTCTTTCACTATGTTGCCATCCTTTGAGAATATGCATCCTATGTACTTGAAACCGTCCACCTGTTCTAACTTTGTTCCTCCTATTTGGCACTCAATCCGTTTATATCTCTTTCCCACTGACATTACTTTCGTTTTTGAGATGCTAATCTTCATACCATAGTCCTTACATTTCTGATCTAGCTCTGAAATATTACTTTGCAAACTTCCAATCGAATCCGCCATCACAACTAAGTCATCGGCATATGCAAGACTGCTTATTTTGTGTTCACATATCTTAATCTCACCCAGCCAGTCTATTGTTTTCAACATATGATCCATAAATAATATGAACAACAGTGGAGACAGGTTGCACCCTTGTCTTACCCCTGAAACTACTCTGAACCATGAACTCAATTTACCGTCAACTCTAACTGCTGCCTGACTATCCATGTAAAGACCTTTAATTGCTTGCAAAAGTTTGCCTCCTATTCCATAATCTCGTAGAACAGACAACAACTTCCTCCTAGGAACCCGGTCCTATGCCTTCTTTAGATCTATAATTCCCTGTTCCACTCGTAACACTTCTCCATTATTTGTCGTAAGCTAAAGATCTGGTCCTGACAACCTCTAAGAGGCCTAAACCCACACTGATTTTCATCCAATTGGTCCTCAACTAATACTCGCACTTTCCTTTCAACAATACCTGAGAAGATTTTGCCCACAACGCTGATTAAAAAGATACCTCTGTAGTTGTTACAAACTTTTCTATTTCCATGTTTAAAGATTGGCGTGATTACTGCTTTTGTCCAGTCTGATGGAACCTGTCGCGACTCCCAGGCCATTTCAATTATCCTGTGTAGCCATTTAAGACCTGACATTCCACTGTATTTGATGAGGTCCGACTTAATTTCATCCACCCCAGCTGCTTTATTGCACTGCAATCTATTGACCATTTTCTCCACTTCCTCAAATGTGATCCTATTTCCATCATCATTCCTATCCCATTGTACCTCGAAATCTGAAACATTACTGATCGTATTTTCACCTACATTGAGCAACTCTTCAAAATATTCCCTCCATCTGCCCAAGGAATCCACAGGATTTACCAGCAGTTTTTCTGACCTGTCCAAAATACTTTTCATTTTCTTCTTACCTCCCTTTCGAAGACTGGTAATTACACTCCAGAATGGTTTTCCAGCAGCTTGACCCAAAGTCTCCAACCTGTTTCCAAAGTCTTCCCAAGATTTCTTCTTGGATGCTGCAATTATCTGTTTGGCTTTGTTTCTTTCTTCAACATAACTTTCTCTGTCTACCTGAGTTCTAGTATGTAGCCATTTTTGATACGCCTTCTTTTTTTCCTTTTACAGGCTGCCTTGACTGTATCATTCCACCAAGCTGTTTGCTTCATCCTACCCTTACACACTACTGTTCCAAGACATTATTTAGCCACTTCTAGTACTGTGTCCCTGTACCTTGTCCATTCCTTTTCCAATGACTGTAATTGACAACATTCAACTAACTGGTACCTTACTGAGATCACTGTTATGTACTTGTGCCTGATTTCCTTATCCTGAAGTTTCTCCACTCTTATCCTCCTACATATGGACCTGACCTCCTGCACTTTTGGCCTCACAATCCCAATTTCACTGCAGATTAAATAATGATCAGTGTCATCAAAGAATCCCCTGAATACACGTGTGTCCCTCACAGCCTTCCTGAATTCCTGATCTGCTATTATATAGTCAATGACAGATCTGGTTCCCCTGCTTTCCCAAGTATACCGGTGAATGTTCTTATGTTTAAAAAATGAGTTTGTGATTACTAAGCCCATACTGGCACAGAAATCCAAGAGTTGTTTCCCGTTCCTGTTGGCCTCCATATCCTCTCCAAATTTACCCATAACCTTTTCATAGACTTCCGTTCGATTTCCAATCCTGGCATTAAAATCACTCATGAGCAGAACACTGTCCTTGTCCTTTACTCTAACAACTACATCACTGAGTGCCTCATGAAAACTATCCATCTTATCTTGATCTGTCCCTTCACAATGCGAATATACTGACACAATCGTAATTTTATTGCTAGACACTGTCAAATCTATCCACATCAGTCGTTCGTTTACATACCTTATTACAACTACGCTGGGTTCCATTTCTTTCCTGATGTAAAGCCCTACACCCCATTGTGCTATTCCTGCTTTGACTCCTGACAGGTAGACCTTGTATTCTCTCACTTCCTCTTCTTTCTCACCCCTTACCCGAATGTCACTAACAGCTAAAACGTCCAGTCCCATCTTACTTGCAGCCTTTGCCAGCTCTACCTTCTTCCCAGAGTAGCCCCCATTGATATTAATAGCTCCCCATCTCATTACCATTTGTTTGCCAAGTCGTATCTTAGGAGTCCCTGGTTTGTCAGTTAGAGGTGGGACTCCGTCATCTCCAAAGGTCCGAGGCATTTTGCTCTGATTGTTGCCAGCATCATATTTAAAGTACCAGGGAAGCAGGTTACTAGCCTTACTTGCCCAGAGTCCCATTGAGTTTTACCCCTAACGGTTGAGGGACTAACCGGTGGATTTGGTAGTCTTTGCCGTATGAGCACAAAGGTGACCACGACTCAGAATATGTCCGAGATGCCCAGCCTTATTCCAAAGTAACTGGTATCCCGACTGTCGGGACCACTTACTTGGCCACTCATACGTTGCCCGTGGTTCATGAACTAGGACATGACTAAAGGAACCCACACCATGAACCACATATCTAGAAACTTAATAGAAAAATACTTAATGTAAATGGCACAAAAGTTAGTGATAACCTATTTTTAATTCTATGCAAAATATAAAAACTAAAAACGAACTTGTTTGTGTAATGTGCTTGACAAAAATGGTATATGCAGTTACATCCATGAAACGCTACTGTACAGTATTTCAAAATACACAGCGAACGTAAGCGCAAGATTCCGTAGTCAGACGGCTGTCGCAACGCGACGGGCTCTCTCCTCTGACAATTTTCCGTTCGCTGACACCTAATGGGTGTCATTAGGAGCAGCTGGAATATTTGTATCGCCCGCAGCAGCCGGTACTGACAGTGAGACAAACGGCTAAACGTGTTCGTGATGTTACTGGGAGTCATTACGACTCTTATGTTCTATTCTTGCATTAATATTGTAGTTCCGGTGACACTTCGCAGCGGCGTGGAGAAAAAGCGTTGGAATTTCTCTTTCTGGCAGATATTGCAGAATAATGAAAACGGCAATAAATATAACTCACCGTACCCCTACTACGCCGCGTCATTGCAAAACGTTTTGACACTAGATTAATAAAAAATAGAGAAAAGCTAAGATGGTGGTTCTAATGCTTCAGGTGTTCTACATAGTCTTCTTCGACCTGAGTACGACACACAAAACGTTCATAAAACAATGTGAAACTGTGAGAAAAGTCGATCTTTGGGATGTTGTTAAACTCGCGCGTCACTTTAGCTTGAATGTCTCCCATGTTGTCAAAGCGCTGACCTTCCTGTGAATTTCTGCACTTCCTTATTTTGTGGTAGGTTAGTATTAATGACATAAAATTTCGGCTTGTATAATTTTTCTTCGGAAAAGAGTTGAGCGCGTTTTGCATTTCAATCAAGTCACGGCAGACGTCCACGCGTCGTTTTCGTTCGGGACACGACACGAAATTTGCACTAACTTTTCTTCAAAACATTCTGGAGATTGTCTTGAAACTTGATTTACAGATGTTACTCCATTGCGATTTGTGACACAACAACACTGACAAATTACGGCCATACGTCCACTACGTAGCACTGTTTGCTCACAACTGACTGGTCGATTGAACATCTGGCGTTGGTTCAAGCTGCCGCCGTACTTAACTGCGCCGTCGTTGCTTATACGTCGGGAATAAAATCGGTGTCTGAACTTTGTGGACGGATGGTGTATTTCTTAAGGCATCTAAATTGTTAACGATTGCAAGCTATCTTGCATTTCGTCTGTTAAGGACTCCATAATAGGTTTTCCTTCTTCGCATACTGTGCAGCAACACGTACAGAATTGGATCCACAATAAACTTAATCCGGTTCAAATGTTTCCATAATTTTATAAAATGTTTCCTTTAAGTAGCCGACATTTGGTCCGTCTCGCAAGCCTTGAACTATCAGTGCGGAACTGGTTACCAGTTCCAGACCTCGGTAACAGATCATCACAGTCCATTTGGTATACACTATGGGATGCAGACTTCTCCATGCATTACAGTGTTCAGTCACATGCACGCATGTTACTACTATATAGCCTACTTGCTTTCTAATGTGATCTACAAAACTCGCATTAGGTTAGGGTGACCAGACGTCCGGATTAATCCGGACATGTCCTCCTTTTTAGCTCTTTGGCCGGGGTCCGGGCGGATTTTTACAGTTTCCGGCTTTTTCTCAGAGTTGAGCGTAATACATTTAAATTTACAATTCGTCCCGTTCTATTGCTCTTTTCTTAAATACTTTAACTATTGGCACAGCCTTCGTGATAAACACGCACGGAGGCGGTGTTAGTAGGTGGCACAAGGATCGTCGATGTTATCGTTGATCTACCTATAACCGAGTGCAAATATCGATTATTTAAAATTTCCGTTTCGTATCTTCGCTTCGTATTGGCTTGGCTTCCCGTAGTGCACGTGTGATTTGTGAGTGTAATTTTTAACCGAGTGAGTTACGTAAAATATTTGGCTATGCCTAAACGAAAGTGTACATTTTCTGATGCCTTTTCCTGCAAATATACGGCTTTAAGAAAGGGAGAAATGAAATGAAGCGGAATGTAAGATACGTGGAGCTGGAACGTACGTCTCGGTGGCCAATAAAGGTAAGAAATAACTCGACAGATTAACTGTCATGGTTTTATTTCATTGTTTCATAGTCATTCAATTTATTTGTATTCGGAAGGTTAAAGTGCTGTTTACATGTCGTCAGCTGCTGCTTGAATTGTAGATATTGGTAGCGGTGCGTCGAATGAAGGGAGGAGAATGGTCTTACGGTTTTCGCGTTGTAAACAATTCCGTGTTGTTGATATAACAAAACAATTGACGCCACACTGTCACCACAATCAATGTTTTTAATTTTTTTTATATTGCTCAGTTAACCACCATCTTACCGTCACTAACAATTCACTACTAGTTTTACCGGTAATTTCCGGCAGTCACGTGACTTGTCGAAAGCTGACGGGTGGTATCCTCATCTGCTTCCTTTGTTCTCCTTTTTGAAGCTGTTTGTCCTCCTTTTTGAACAATTGCATCTGGTCACCCTACATTAAGTCGTTTTCTTAATCATTTCTCTTCTTGAAATCTAGAAAATAACTACTTTGGTCAATCCATACTTTAAATAAATCACTAGTATAACGATTTTTCAAATTAGGAGATAGTTATTTCCTAACATTAAGCAAAACACTTATTTGCAGGTGTGCGGCAGGTTTGACAGTTGCATTTCCCTGCACCGTATATCAAAGAAAGGTCACGTCGTCGTGAGCTATCATCTGATGGGCTCACAGTCTGGTTGGAAAGAAAGATAAAAAGGAAGATTAGGATTTGACGTCTGATCAACGACGAGGTTATTAGAGAAAATTCAAACTCGGAATGGGAGACAATGCGTCGTTTTAGACTTTTAGGGAAAGCAGAAGGAACTTAAATCTGGATGGCCGTCCTCCCGAATGCGAGGCCGTTGTCTTGCCATTGACTATCTACAGACAGTGGACAAAAATACGGAAACACCAACTTCACAACACATTACCATGCCTAATACGAAGTAGGAACACCATCCAGTCGTCTAGGAATGGATAAATGCATCTCCTGCTTGGTTTTCAAGAGAATCTTATTCTATTCTTCCTGTAAAACAGTGCCAAGTTAAGGTAACGATGATGGAAGTGGATAGCGATCAGGCACTCATCTCTCCAAAACAGACTACAGAGGCACAACAATGTTGTGGTAGTCCAAGAGAGATGGGAGAATTCGTCCTCGTGCTCACAAATCCAGTCGTGGACAATGTGAACAGCTTGAACAGGGGCCCTGTCATCTTAGAACACGGCGTCACCATTCGGGAATGAACATTGTACCATGACGAGCATCTGATCAGCCAAAATGGTCACTTATTCCTTGGCAGTAACGTAATCTTGCAGACTATCCGTGGAGCCCGTGGAATACCACGATGTGGCTGCCCATATCATCAGCAATTCCCTTCGGCCATGTTTCACTCTTGGGACGTAAACCGGCCCGAAATTGCAAACAGCGTGCAAGAAAGCTCATCCGACCAGGTGGCCACTTTCATGCCTCCATACTCCACGTTTTATGGCTCCAAATATTGCTCCGGCACCACGTGTTCCTGTTACGGGAATTTGCATAGCTGATTAGTTGTTTTGGTGCTGACAGAGTTGGCGAATGCGACATTTATTTCTGCAGTGACTTTTGAACCTGTCATCCATCTTATTTTTCGCCACTATCCTCTTGAATGACCGTCTGCCATGATCACTCAACACACTCTTTTGTCCGCATCCTGGCTTACTGGATGATGTTTTCCTGCTTTCCTTGCAAGCGGTGTAAATCTTCGATACGGTACCTCTTGAAACACGAAACTGTTCCGCTATCTTGGCTACGGAAGCACACACCATACGAGCGCCAACAATTTGTCCACGTTCGATTTCAGTTAGCTCCGACATATTGCACTCGCAACTATATAGAACATTGTCCTTGCCAAGACTGACACTTGCAACTTTGACATACCATGCAGCGGGGCTTTTTTGTTTAAAAAAGAAAACAATTATATGGTATTCCGCTTTTAAAACAACGAACAATCACCGGAGGAGGTAATCTATGCTCCATCTACCTTTAAGACATTCCTCTTCCTTGTTATCATTGTTAACTTGCTTATGACGTCTCCTTGCTTCTCCAAACAAAACGGCCTGGTAATTTCTCCCCACAACGCGTACTGGAAAGTACGTCTTATTACTTAATTACCATAGCGCCCCTGCTTCGCTCGAGTAGATTGTATGGGTCTGCACAGATCTTCTTGGTTTTTCTTTAATCGAATTTGTATAGTGTTACGCCCATTGGTCATGTGTAAAACTGCCAATGTCCAAACAGTGCATTTAGTCTATGCAAACTAAGCTGCAGACAGAGTATTAAAATTGAATAAAACAATTCTTCATATAAGATTTGCACACTTAAAAAAATTTATTAAACTTATATACCCTTATGCACTAATGTTCATCTAGAAATCCACATTCTAGAACAGTGTACCTGGCCACCTCAGAGGGATATTCCTGTACATGGAATCGTTTTTAAACGTGGTATCTATGTCGTCGTCAGTAATGATTAGTTTGTGTAATAATTACAATAAAAATCATTTTGTAAACACATATTATACCTACTGAAAAATTAACATATTAAAGATATGTTTCTTTACGTGCAATCCTGGCAAAGCCGATTTGTCGCGGTAATTGTTAAATAGCTTTCTTTGATTTAGTTCACAAATTCCAACACTTTCTAAACTTTTCACGCTAATTAAGGCCATAGAAGCATGATATTTTCACATTTTACTTCTGACCGAAAAGCGATTCTAGGAGCTGGAGACTGGGGTTTTTGTTCATCCTGTCTTTTGAGATCTTGCGGTGATATTTCCATAGAAACTTTCATCCTCTAACATATATTTCTTTATTTCTAACCAAGAAATCAAATGCCATTTTTTTCAGATTCAGCTTTAAAAATGTTTTAATATAACGAAATAGTTTCATGAAAATTTTGATGTCCTATTTCATCCCCTTAACGGGTGGATGTCCAAAAACACAGAAACACGTTCTTTTTTTATTTGTAACTCAGAAGCCAAACACAAATTATCATAGATGTACCTTTAAAATGCTTTCATAATGAAATATTTTCACAAAACTTTTAATTCCCTGTTTTGAATTTCCAAACACACTGAAACACGTAATTTTTTTTATTTGTGACCGATAAATTAAATGCCGATTTTCGTAGTTTCAGTTTCAAAATTGTTTTAACAGCGACATATTTTTAAAAAACCTTTCATTCCCTATTTCACCCCATTGGGGATGGAATTTCGAAAAACTTCTTCTTAAACGATGCCTATAGCATAAGATTAACGCCCTCTGCAAATTTAAAGTTTCTGTCTTTGTCGGTTTGGGACGGGTGATAATGAGTCAATTAGTGAAGACATTTCCTTTCCTGTGTAAAGATAACGTGCGTCTTTGATCGCCGTGGTAGCGTAAACTATTATAGCCTGATAGTGCCCTCAGTTATTTTCATTAATTTTCATACTCTTCATATGTTTTGTTAAAAAATTTTCGTGAATTTTGTTGTTATTTTGTTTTTTCTGCAATGAAACAATTTTAAGCAAGTAGCCCACGTCCCGGAGACTTTCTCCCACTGTTGTGAAACGTTCCAAGTTTCTCGAAATCACGATCACATGTTATACTCGGAGCCAATTCAGTGAACTGTAGTGTCACAAGGAGGGTCGCAGACGCGATAAGCCAGTAGATTTCAGAGCAGTCTAGGAAGTGGCGTGAGTCGTCATGCATGGTGGCCAATGGGGAGAAAGTGGCTACAGTTCACGAGGGTCCACACGGTCCCACCTTACAACCGGAATGCAAAGTGGATAAAACAGAACCTTGGAAACCATCTGTCGACTTTGACCAATCATCACAAGCCTGGAAATGCAACAAAAAACTATTTCATTTTGTATAGCGAACATGGAGTCACAAACAACCGTTCTCGTGATATGGAAACGTTAACATCAGTTACACAATCGTACAAATTCAACAATAACGAATATTGAACGTAACAAGACAACAGCGGGAATTTTGGAGTTTTGAGAGAGACACATTAAAATATTAAATAGAAAAACCATAAAATCACGAAAATCTAATAAATTCTGACCAAAAAACAAGAAAAACACTATATAACGATGGGTATAAAAGACGCAAAGCACAAAATTAGCTCAAACCAACTATAACTGGTATCGGAAACATCACTTGACGTATGCAGTTCAAGTAAATATCCCGATACAAATAGCAAAAAACCTTGAAAAGCGAGAATTCACAGAACGTGATACAGAAAACACGGCTTCACTTATATAGCTCAACTGAAAATCCTGATACAGAAAGCTAAAACCGCGAAAAACAGATATCATATGGAAGTGATATGATACACAGTGAAGAGGACCTGGCGATGATATTTTATTCTGTCTTTGTAGATCGTGTTGTCTGTCTTCGCCTCAACTAACTCTGCTAAAGCTCGGTTTATCACTTTCAGTTATTAACATTGCTTTCTTTAACTTTACGTTAAAGGATTCCATCTTCGTTGGTAGTTAAATTTTTGCAGACTTACGTATTTCCTAATCGTCGAAGTGTCAGCTATTTCAGTGATATTACTATTGTTACTCACTGAATGGTATTGATTTCATTACGTGGCACGTTGTTTTCATTTGAGGAAAATGAGTCTCGAAAGGATTATACATTCATAGGAAATTCCAAACTCTCGTAAATTCTAATCGTTGTTTACGCTCGTTAATGGACAAACAAAGGTAATGTATAAGCTCTTAACTGATGACCGTAAGCTCGTTATCACCTGGTTACGTAGTTAAACTTGTAGATTTAGTAGCGCAATCACTCCATCACATTTGCCAAAGCCCTCTAAAAGCCCAATACGAACTACAAATATAGTATTATCTGACAGTATTAGTGCCTCAAGCAAAACAAATCAACGCACTGTTCAAGTGTGACGTAAAGCCGCGCAGTATCGAAAGCTCAAGTTCAGCCCTCAAAGCAGCTAGTGAGGTTTCTCTTCCGTCAGCGAATATATTCGCTAATGCATTTGCAGTGTATGCTCTCATGTTAAAATAATAGATTACGTGAATATGTGGTCCATCTATCTTCCGATGTCACCTTCTCGAAGAACCATATGGAAGTCTGTAGTCCTGTAATGCCATAATTGTCTGCATTATGGACACGGGAGCAAACAGTGCATGAGCCAACAAATACACGATGTGATCAAGAGTATCTGGACACCTGGCTGAAAATGACTTAAAAGTTCGTGGGACCCTCCATCGATAATGCTGGAATTCAATATGGTGTTGGCCCACCCTTAGCCTTCATGACAGCTTCCACTCTGGCAGGTATACGTTCAATCAGGTGCTGGAAGGTTTCTTGGGGAATGGCAGTCCATTCTTCACGGAGTGCTGCACTGAGGGGAGGTATCGATGTCGTTCGGTGAGGCCTGGCACAAAGTCGGCATTCCAAAACATCCCAAAGGTATTCTACAGGATTCAGGTCAGGACTCTGTGCAGGCCAGTTCATTATAGGGATGTTATTGTCGTGCAATCACTCCGCCACAGGCCACTAATATGAACAGTTGCTCGATCTCGTATTGAAAGATGCGATCGACGTCAATGTAGGCCTACATCAATGTAGGCCTGTGCTGTGATAGTGCCAAGCAAAACAACAAGGGGTGCAAGCTCCTTCTATGAAATACACGACCACACCATAACACAACCGCCTCCGAATTTTACTGTTGGTACTACACACGCTGGCAGATGACGTTCACCGGGCATTCGCCATACCTACACCCTGTTATCGGATCGCCACATTGTGTACCGTGATTCGTCACTCTACACAACGTTTCTCCACTGTTCAGTCGTTCCATGTTTACGCTCCTTACACCAAGCGAGGCGTCGTTTGGCATTCATTAACACATCGGAAACAGTCGACCTGGGGAATGTTTAGGAGTGTGTAAATCTCACGTGCAGACGTATGACACAAGTGACACCCAATCACCTCACTACGTTCGAAGTCCGTGAGTTCCGCGGAGCGCCCCATTCTGCTTTCTCAAGATGTCTAATGATTACTGAGGTCGCTGATATGGACTCCCTAACTGTAGGTGGCAGTACGATGCACCTAATATGAAAAATGTATGCTTTTGGGGGAGTCCGGATACTTTTGATCACATAGTGTAGGCCGGCCGCTTTGGCCGAGCGGTTCTAGGCGCTTCAGTGCGGAACCACACGGCTGCTGCGGTCGCAGGCTCGAATCCTGCCCTCGGCATGGATGTGTGTGATGTCCTTAGATTAGTTAGGTTTAAGTAGTTCTAAGTCTAGGGGACTGATGACCTCTTAGTGCTTGGAGCCATTTGAACCATTTGAACCCCATAATGTATGTGCATGATATGCAGGTTGGCATGATAAAGTTTTACGAATCAACGCCTCCGATATGTTATTCACAATAGGCCGTCTTGATGGGCCATTATCGTATATAGTTCACAATATGACCAGTTTTAACTTACTGCCATCATGAGATCTATTAAAAAAACCGGGAAAAACTAACGTAACAGTAATAGCTTCAATTGGTCGAAGACTAAATCTACAGCAAAAAAAATCTAAGAGTACAAAACAACAACACAGCTGACGGCCATAGCTTAACATTAACGGCAATCTGGTACGAGTATCAACGTTAAATATTTTCTACACGTGATCGAGAGCTAGCATTCTATACTTATACATATACGAATAAGTGAGAGAGCTATAGTGATGAGATGATTGGTTCAAATGGCTCTAAGCACTAATGGGCTTAACATTTGAGGTCATCAGTCCCCTAGACTTAGAACTACTTAAACCTAACTAACCTAAGGACATCACACACATCCATGCCCGAGGCAGGATTCGAACCTGCGACCATAGCAGCAGCGCAGTGCCGGACTGAAGCGCCTAGAACCGCTCGGCCACAACGTGATGAGATGACGTAAGCGTCCAGCATCACAGATGCGTAGTTTAAAATAGGATATTCATAGTCATTAACAATTACCGCCTCCGCAGTTGAGGCCGATGACTTACGCCTGTGTGGTTTCTCACTTCTCTGAGGTAAGCTAGTTCGAATCATGGAAAATTTTCACTGTCAGTCTGTCCGGCAAGGCGAAGAGGGACGGTGGCGTTAAGTTCCTGATCAACAATCTTTCCGTCAATGTTCTACATTAACTTCCAGACCTGTCCTCTGTATCTCATGAAGTGAGGGCATGGCATTGTTTCCAGAATGACTTTGTTGTTGGTAAACTTCCGTCGGATGGAGATGTTAAGCTTGGCGGCCCCCCAAGTGCTATTCGAGACGGGTAGGATATGTACAGGCCCCGGCTTCCACCACCACATTTCCCTTCGTCCATAACATCACACACCCAACTCTGCACTGCCCAAGCACTCATTGCGGTCAAGCAAACGACACAAATACACACTTGACAGGTCGGAGGAAGGCAACGGCGAACGACCACCACTAGGACATCACCATGAGCGGCGACGCAAGATTCCTGCATCTGCTCCACTACGCTCATTTTCTGACTATGGACACAACTTTGACTGTTTTGATAGCCTTTATTTAAAATGGTTCCACACAGCTAAACTTCGTGTCTAACAGTAAAGCATAAAATATAATACAGCATGTAGCATCAAAATCCAGATATAAATTCAGAATAAAACTTGCAAAAGTGGTATACAAATCTTCGACATATGTGTGTGCATAGTTCTGGCCATTATACACCTAACAATAACCGTTGCCTACACTCTGCGAGGCAGAGCCATATTAAACAGAAAATGGCTTCACGAGGAGAGGCTGTCCATATATAGGATCCTGCGGGAAGTCTCCGAATGCGAATCAGGTAGCTCCTGCAGCAACAACTGTCTCACCTCCGGTTATGCTTGTAAAACAATATGCTCCCTCACTTCCCCCCCCCCCCCTCCCCCCCTCATTTCACGCGGCAGATATTTAATTGGACAACACTTTGGCCGCAGACGCATCGAAAGGCGTGGAAGGAATGGAATCAACAATTCAGCATATACAACGCCTATCAGAATTTTTTGTTACCAGACCAACACATTGTGATTCTCCCCGCCCTCCAGTCAGTACCGCAGCAATCCGTATACGACACACATTCGTAAAATACTGGAAAGCTTCTAAATCCATGATAAATGTAGCACTAATGCAAGTACTACTGACAGTATTACGAGTAAATTCATCCATTCTGTTTCTCTCCAGTACAGAGCGATATCATAAAATTTCTCACTGCCTCGTTAGTGGCACCTTCCTCCAGGCAACGATTGTCGGTAAACTGCAGTAGAACCAGCGCTGTATATATGTCGAAATTTATCCATATGCGGTATTTCTGAAACTTACGGGAAGACTGGATAAATGCCTACCATGGTAGTCCCAATTAAAATTCTGATAGAATACAAACCTATCCAGCTACATCCGTGGGACATCCCTGTGGAGGTTATTGGAATGATCTCCCGTTCACTGAATGACCAAACAAATGTTCTCTCAGTTTATAGATCCTCCCAGTACCACCATAACAACCGAACAAGTAGGATATCTTATCATTTCGTTAGCCACCCAAAACCAGTCATTGGTAGTCTAAGTGCCCATCGTCCAACATGGCATATATTTGGTGTAGACAACGCTGGTAATATACTGGTCAGCTCAATAAAAAGCAAAAGATTGTTGGTGTTAACTGATGGTACGATCTCGAGACTTGACAACCCACATCAGTGAAACCAAACCTCTTAACAGTTTTTCCAAACGTTACTCAAAAATCATAGCTTGAGAAAGTGTAAGACGTGTAAACAAGGAAATGGTAAACTCAGACAGCAACGATAAGCATTCTAGAAGAACTTTAACGTGCCATCACACCAGATTCAGTTGACTATGCCATCAAGATACCCGAAGAAGACAGTACTGCTAAACGAAAATCAATAGAACTACAGCTCAAGACGAACTACGGGACCCAGTTCAAAAACCTTCCATTAAGCAGTGCTACCCCTGCCACCTCCAGAATTTGAAACAGAGTATTCCAGTCAACATTGTCAAAAGCTTTCTCTAAATTAGGAAATGAGACACTTAAAGTAGTAAAGGAGTTTTGCTATTTGGGGAGAAAAATAACTGATGATGATCGAAGTAGAGAGGATATCAAATGTAGATTGGCAATGGCAAGGAAAGCGTTTCTGAAGAAGAGAAATTTGTTAACATCGAGTATAAATTTAAGTGCCAGGAAGCCGTTTCTGAAAGTATTTGTATGGAGCGTAGCCATGTATGGAAGTGAAACATGGACGATAACTAGTTTGGACAAGAAGAGAATAGAAGCTTTCGAAATGTGGTGCTACAGAAGAATGCTGAAGATTAGATGGGTAGATCATATAACTAATAGGGAGGTATTGAATAGGATTGGGGAGAAGTTTGTGGCACAACTTGACAAAAAGAAGGGACCGGTTAGTAGGACATGTTCTGAGGCTTCAAGGGATCACAAATTTAGCACTGGAGGGCAGCGTGGAGGAGGGTAAAAATCTTAGAGGGAGACCAAGAGATGAATACACTAAGCAGATTCAGAAGGATGTAGGTTGCAGTAGGTACTGGGAGATGAAGAAGCTTGCACAGGATAGAGTAACATGGAGAGCTGCATCAAACCAGTCTCAGGACTGACGACCACAACAACAACAACAACAACATCTGCAGCACAAAGACATAATCCACATAATGAACGTACTATAAATGTGTGATCGTGTCAATCTTATGTCCCAGAGTTGATGACAAATCATGTAAAAAAAAAAAAAAAAAAAAAAAAAAAAAAAAAAAAAAAAAAAAAAAACCCTGAGAAGCTTACCAATTGCGCAGGTTGGCTAGCAAACAGGGTTCCTTTAGTGGAAATCCGGTGAACATTCACTCAAGATTTTGGATTTATTGATTCAAACTTTATGACAGTCAAACATTTCATCTCTTGGTAATCAAAAGATATGCAGTGATAAAACTTCAACTCAGTTAATCACTAAATGTATTATTCATAAAAAACCACAACACACCGGACGAAGTTCCAACAGAAACAGCAGGAACTACACTGAGGTGGCAAAATTCATGGGATAGCGGTATCACATACACAAATAGCAGTGCTACCGCGTTTTATTTTTTCTGTCGTCAGTCATCTGACTGCGGCCCGTCACGAATTCCTCTCCTGTGCCAACCGAATAACACTTGCAACCTACGTCGTTAATTATTTGCCGGATATATTCCAATCTCTGTCTTCATCTACAGTTTTTACCCTCTATAGCTGCCTCTATTACCATGGAAGTTATTTCCAGATGTCTTAACAGATGTCTTGCCGTCCTGTCCCCTCTTCTTGTCAGTGTTTTCCATATATTCTTTCCCTCGCTGATTCTGCGGAGAACCTCCTGGTTCCTTACCTTATCAGTCCACCTAATTTTCAGTATTCTTCAGGAGCACCACCATATCAAAATGCTTCCATTCTCTTCTGTTCCGGTTTTCCAATAGTCCATGTTTCACTATCACTCAATGCTATGCTCCACACGTACACTCACAGAAATTTCTTGCTCGAATTAAGGCCTGTATTTGATACTTCTTTTGGTCAGGAATGCCCTATTTGCGAGTGCTAGTCTCCTTTTAATGTTCTCCTTGTTCCGTCCGTCATAGGTTATTTCGCTGCGTAGGTAGCAGAATCCCTTAACTTCGTCTACTTCTTGGTCACTAATTCTGGTGTTAAGTTTCTCGCTTTTCTCATTTAAGCTACTTCTTATTAATTTCGCCTTTCTTCTATTTACTCTCAATCAATATTTGTACTCGATGGACTGTTCATTCCATTCAGCAGACCTTGCAGTTTTTCTTCACTTTCACTGAGGATAGCAATGTTACCAGCGAATCTTATCATTGATATGCTTTCACATTGAACCTTTCTTTTATTTCCAGCATTGCTTCTTCAGTGTATAGATTGACAGTAGGGGAGAATGATGACGTCCCAGTCTTACACACCTTTTAATCCGAGCACTTCGTCCTTGGTCTCCCACTCTTATTGTTGCCTCTTAGTTCTTGTACATGATATACAGGGTGATTATAATTAAAGTTAAATTTTCAAACCGCTGATGAAATAGCACTAATGCAACGGAATATTATTGGATGGAATATTATCGTATGGCAGAAGAAAAATAAATAATTACAAAACGTAGCAATAGATGACGCTTAAGCATTTAATAGTGGGTACAAATGACAAATGAATCATACAACAATGCCTAAGGCGTACGTTTGACGTTAAACAAACTGCACTACCCAGTGTGCATGGGTGTACAGGTGTGATACTGTTACGTAAGTCCATCCACCACGGCAAGATCATATCACATCGGAAGCGAAAAATCGGTTTTTTTTTGTTTGTCCTGAGGCCAAAAACCGCATGAAAAGCATCACTCACATCGGTTTTTAATTATCCTGAGGCCAAAAACCGCATAAAAAGCATCGATCAAAATCAAATCGGGTTATTATTTTCCGTGTGACTGGCGCAAAACATGTTCAGTATGCTGTACACCGTTTTCTGCAACAAGTTGAAATCGAGAAACAGCATGTTCCACAACTGATCCAAGTGTTTCCGGAGTCACGTTCAGAATGTGTGGCGCAATGCGTGCCTTCAATACAGCTAAGTTCGCAGTCAGAACACTGAACACAACATCTTTAAAATAGCCTCAGCCAGAAATCACACGCATTAAGATCATGTGATCGGAACGGCTTGGCTGTAGGGAAATGGCAGCTGATAATTCTAGCATTTCCGAAATGGCGCTTCAGTAGCTGTTTAACTGGATTTGCAATGTGCGGAGGTGCGCCATATTGCATAAAAATGATCCCATCTACACATCCACGCTGTTGGAGAGCTGGAATGACGTGGTCGCGCAAAAGACACTGATAGCGCTTATCAGTGACGGTACAGGTAACAGGGCCGGAAGCACCTGTCTCTTCGAAAAAATATGGTCCTATGATAAATGATGCCGTAAACCCGCAGCACGCAGTGACCTTTTAAGGATGAAGTGGTACTGGTTGATTTGCGTGTGAATTTTCCGTTGCCCATTTTCGACAATTCTGTTGAATTGACAAAAAATGGCTCTGAGCACTATGGGACTTAACATCTATGGTCATCAGTCCCATACAACTTAGAACTACATAAACCTAACTAACCTAAGGACAGTACACAACACCCAGTCATCACGAGGCAGAGAAAATCCCTGACCCCGCCGGGAATCGAACCCGGGAACCCGGGCGTGGGACGCGAGAACGCTACCGCACAACCACGAGCTGCAGACGTTGAATTGACATATCCTGTTAAATGGAAGTGGGCTTCGTCTGTCCACAAAATCTTTCACCGCCAATAATTATCCACTTCCATGCGAGCAAGAAATTTTAAAGCTAAGGTCTCTCTTGCTGGCAGGTCAACAGAAAGCAACTCGTGGTTAATTTGCATGGATAGCAAAGAAGGATGTTTCGTAGGATTTTACGCACCGTACTCACGGCTTTGTCCAATGTTCAGGCAATTTTCCGTGCACTACACGTTTGCACACCACCACTCGTCTCCTCCTGCATTGCTGTGGCCACTGCTTCCACTGACGTCGAATCAATTCGTTTCATCCCTCTACCAGGTTGCACACCAAAAGAACCCGTCTTTTCGAATTTCTGAATCTTTTCTCCAGACCCACGGCAGTCATCGGACCAATGCCTTGTTTCAAACCCTTCAGTGTCCGGAACTTCTGCAGAGAGACAGTCATCATTCTTGTACTACAGCTTTACGAGCAGAGCGCGATCCTGCATTGAGACAGTCATGGAGAACGTCGCAGACGCGAAAGGAGGAAAAGCCGTCTACTCGGTGTGTTTATACCAACTTCAATGGGTCGTGCGCAAGACAGGTATTTTCATTTACGTATTCTGACACATACAGTACCACCTATTGATCACACTTTTTTTTTCTTCTGCCATACGTTTTCCCTCTTCTCCGATAATATTCCGTTGAAATTGGACGTCATTCTGACCAGTGGTGTTACTTCTACAGCGTTTTGAAAGTTTAACTTTAATTATAATCACCCTGTATATTATCCATCTTTCCCTATAGCTTACCTCTACTTGCCTCAGAATTTCAAACATCTTGCACCATATTACACAGTCGAACGCTTTTTACGGTTGATAGATCCTATGAACGAGTCTTGAGTTTTCTTCACCCTTGCTTCGTTATGAAGCGCAACGTCTAAACTGCCTCTATGGTTCCTTTACCTTTCCTAAAGCGAGAGTGATCGCCTTCTAAGGTATCCTCAATTTCCTTTTTCATTCTTCTGTATATTATTCTTGTCAGCAAGTTGGGTGTCTGAGCTATTAAGCTGATTGTGCAATAATTCTCGCACCCTTCAGCTCTTGCAATCTTCGGCATTGTGGGGTGATAATTTTCCGGAAGTCTGATGGTATATCACCATTCTCATACATTATACACACCAACATGAATAATCGTTTTGTAGCCACTTCCCCCCCCCCCCCCCCCAACGATTTCAGAAAGTCCAATTGAATGTTATCTACCCCTTTTGCCGTATTTGACATTAAATCCTCCAAAGCTTTTTTAAGCTGTGACTCTAATACTTGACCCCCTATCCCTTCCATGTAGACTCCTGTTTCTTCTTCTATCATGTCGCGAGACAAGTCCTACCCTTCATAGCGGCATTCAATGTATTCTTTCCACCTATCCGCTCTCTTCTCTGCATTTGACTGTGGAAATCCCATTGCACTCTTAATGTTACCGCCCTGTCTTCTAATTTCACTGGTCTTGTTGCTGAATCGGTCGTTCCGACATTCGACTCTTTTCGATTTCTTCACATTTTTCATACAGCCATTTCGCCTTAGGTTCCGCGCACTTCCTGTTTATTTCATTCCTAAGCGACATTTATCCCTGTGTTTGCCAGAACATTTTTGTACTTCCTTCCTTCATAGATCAGTTACCGTCCTTGTAGCTATATTTTTCATCCCATATTCGGTGACTGCTCTTTTCCGAAATGCCCATTCCCCTTCAACTGAACTGTCTACTGAGATATTCATTATCGCAGAATCAACGGCCTCAAAGAACAACCGTGTCACTGTACAATCCTATCAATGAGCTATTCACAATAACTCACTCTTTGCTCTACCTTCCTATTCATAACGATTCCTTTTCCCCATATACCATTGTCTGTTGTTGTTGATATTCCATATACTCATCTGACCAGAAATCCTTGTCTTTCTTGCATTTCACTTCACCGACCCCACTATATCTAGATCGAGCTTTGCATTTCCCTTTTCAGATTTTGTAGCTTCCCTACCACGTTCAAACTTCTGACATTAGAAGTCCCGACTCGTAAAACGTAAAACTATCCTTGGTTATTCAATGTTTTTCTCGTGGTCACCTTCCTCTTGGCAGAACCCTTGAGGCGATCCGAATGGGGAACTAATCCGAATCTTTTTCCAATGGAGAGATCATCACGACACATTTTGTTAATAACAGGCCATATATCCTGCGGGTACACGTTACGTGTCTTTAATGCAGTGGTGTCCACTGACTTCTGAATCCTCATACCGTTGATCATTGCTGATTCTTCCACCTTTGAGGTCAGTTTCCCACCCCAAGGGCAAGAGAATGCTCTGAACCTCCGTTCGCTCCTCCGCTCAGTTTGACAAGGCCGTTGGCAGAATGAGGGTGACTTCTTGCACCGGAAGTCTTCGGTCACCGTTGTTGATTATTTTTATTCCAAAATTAAGCAGTGGCGGGTTTGTAAGCCGGGGCCGAGGACGTTTTGATTACTGGTCAAAGAAGCTACCCCTAACCCAAGCGTACACGAGGTATGAAACAGCGGTGCATTGGCAGAACTCAAATGGTTCAAATGGCTCTGAGCGCTATGGGACTTAACTTCTGAGGTCATCAGTCCCTAGAAATTAGAGCTACTTAAACCTAACTAACCTAAGGACATCACACACATCCATGCCCGAGGCAGGACTCGAACCTGCGACCGTAGCGGCCGCGCGGTTCCAGACTGTAGCGCCTAGAACCGTTCGGCCACTCCGGCCGGCGGCAGAACTCACATTTATACACAAGTGATTCTTATCATCTTCTATTTAGCTCGTCTCTTGTTCTATCCATTTCATTTTTTGATATAAGTTGATCCACGGTTGAGAATATATGGGCTATTTAGCGCCGACCCATATATAAACTTTCTCGTATTCGTATGGACATGCGCATTCAAGTAACTTCCCTTGTCTTGCGCATGTGCATAGATAGCGGGTCAGGCTTGTAAGTGAGCGACCATTGTAGCTGCAGTTTATGGCGGGTCATGGCCCATCGAACATACGTCGGTGTGAGGTGGAGCGTACACCATTAAGTTAAGTAGTGGTTTTGACTTTGTACATATGTACCGTTTGTGTTTTCCTTTTCTTTTTCGTTTATAAATATATACCTATGGCGTTCTTTTAATCATTGACAAAGGTCTTCTTAGGCACTTGTGGGTTTTATTGTTGTTCTGAAGAAGGTGTAGTTATCTACGCCGAAACCTGGGTTAACATTTAACCCTAGGTGCTTTTTTCGCAATCGAGGCGGGTTTTTAGTTCTTTAATATATTAACCAACGATTGTTGACGCGCTGCGATGTTGAAAGTTCTGGAATGGTAGTTGGCGATAACGCAGGGGACATTCCATTTCGGAAATCGTTAGAAAATTCAATATAACGAGATCCAAAGTGTCAAGAGTGTGCCGAGAATACCGAATTTCAGACGTTACCTCTCACCACGGACAACGCAGGGGCCGACGGCCGTTACTTATCGACCGAGAGCAGCGGCGTGTGCGTAGAGTTGACAGTGCTAACAGTCTAGCAACCCTGCGTGGAACAACCCCAGGAAATAAATGTGGGACCTACGATGACCGTATCCATAAGGACAGTGCGGCGAAATCTGGCTTTAATGGGCTATAGCAGCAGACGAACGGCGCGAGTACCTTTACTAACAGCGCGACATCGTCTGCAGCGCCTCTCCTGCGGCCGTGACCACGTCGGTTGGACCCTACACGACTGGAAAACCGTGGCCTTATCAGGTGAGTCCCGATTTTAGTACCAACTGATGGTGGGTTTAGAGTACGCTGTAGATCCCACGAAGCCAAGGATCCACGTTGCCAAGAAGGCACTATGCAGGGTGGTGGCTGCATAATGGTATGGCCTCTCCCGCCGGAGGTTCGAGTCCTCCATCGGGCATGGTTGTGTGTGTTGTTCTTAGCATAAGTTAGTTTAAGTAATTTGCGGTCATCCATGGACTTAATTTTTCCAAAGAAAGATGGAAGTTTTATGGATGACAATGTGCCATGTCACCGGGCACAACTCTTCATGATTGCTTTGAAGAACATTCTGGCAGTTCGAGCGAATGATTTGGCCTCTCAGATCGCTCGACATGGATCCCATCGAACATATATGGAACATAATCTAGAGCTTGGTTCGTGCACAAAATCCTGTACCGGCAATGCTTTCGCGGTTATGCACGGCCATAGATGCAGCATGACTCATTATTTCTGCAGGGGACTTCCAGCGACTTGTTGAGCCCATGGAATGTCACGTTTCTGCACTATGTTGGGCAAAAGGAGGGCCGAGACGTTTCAAGAGGTATCCTCTGACTTTTGTCACCTCAGTATATTAATCTAAAGTTATATCTTAAAAGTCAACAATTTCGTTCAACACCTTGTAGATCAAACAATATAAGACATTACAACATTAAAACAAATCTCGATGGGTCGCTACCCGCAATACGAAGTTACTAAAGGAAATTCTAAAGTGTTTGCCAGAAATTTATCGTTAGCAAATACCTATAGGTTACCGTGTAAGGCCAGCTTTAGCCACCTTTTTGGTAATACATTACAGGAGATAAATAAAAATTGCTTTAACTTCCAATCTCAGAACTATGTGCTGGCATCAACGAACATCTACTGATCATTGGCAGTTACTTACAACAACACTAAGTAAGAACAAAGCAGTAAAATTGAAACGTCCCCTTAGAAAAATTAGTGAATTACTGTGCTGATAAACCTCTTACATTATCTGATTTTCAAACAGCTGAGCAGAACTGAACGTGCTCAGACATTTCGCTCTTTACCTATTCTGATCAACACTAAGCTGACACACAATATTTTTAGCGCAACGCAATCTGACTTTCAATAATCCCTACAAAAGAATGGCCCTGACAAACATTAAATCATCATGTCGACGAGTCGCATGTCGGTCATTGTTCCATTTGTTGTATTAATTGCAATAACAATGCACTGGTGTCTGAAACATGTTTCTCAGTGCTTTTCGGCAGTGAATTTGCACCGGCCACATTCACATTTTGACAAGCAGAAAATGTGTCTTGACTTATTTGAGAAAACGGTGAGGACCCAAAACCTGATCTACAGTATTTGCGAGATTGTGTCCTGTCATTTCGAATTCCTGAGGCGAGCTGTTGCCGACAGATCGATCGATAATGCTTCCCTGTTCACTAATTGTTTCACTGTCTACGCCATTATTTGCCGCTCGCTCCATTTCCCTATGCACAATTACCAAATTACCACTTTGAATGTCTGTTAATTCATTACACAGTGGTGCTGATAAGCTACGCTCGTCGGCACTATTATTTCTCAGTTTACTTTGGAGCCTAGTGTTACGTTTTTCACATGCCATTATTGTCACAATATTTCACACGATAACACAGAAAAGCATAATTTGAAGAGAAAAATAAGAAAACACATTAACATAGCACTGAAAATAATATCTAGTTAATTGCAAGCGCAGCTGCGAAATACTTGGTGCAAATCTACATGCATGCCACAACTGTTTTATTGTACAACAATGAAAAACTACAACTACAAAGGAAATTCTCTCTATAATTACCCGCTAGCAATAAACAATAGCTACACTAATTACAGAAACTACAAGAAAAAATCAGAAGGTTCCAGTGAGGTATCCTCGGCTAAGGGTCGACATATGAAACGTCCCCTTAGAAAAATTAATGAATTACTGTGCTGATAAACCTCGTACATTATTTGATTTTCAAACAGCTGAGCAGAACTGAACGTACTCAGACATTTCGCTCTTTGCCTATTCTGATCAACACTAAGCTGACACACAATATTTTTAGCGCAACGCAATCTGACTTTCAATAATCCCCACAAAAGAATGGTCCTGACTAACATAACATCAACCTATACTTTTCACAAATCACTTACCTCACAAAAATCTTCGTTACTCGAACTACTGCAGTACAGCGAGCGCCACTACTGCCAGCTATATAAAAGATTCTAACTACTGAAGTCACTAACTACTGATAGGCATAGTTAGCAAATGAAAGATTTTGATAAAGAACAAACAATGTATTTACCTTAATAGTGTTCAAAAGTCATAGTATATATATATATCAGTTCATGACATCCAGTCTTACAAATTTACTGTCGCTGATGGACACACGTCCAGATAATCCGCTCTCAGAACTCCGCCATCTCTCTCCCCACATCCACCACCGCTGGCGGCTCACCCCTAACTGCGCAACGCTACGCGCTGTCAACAGCCAGCTGCCCAACACTACAATAGCGACTATTCCAACAGTGCCACCCAGCCACGGAGTGCACACAGCACAGCCAGTGATTTTCATACTGAGCGTTACGTGGCGTTACCAATATAAAAACCTAAACAGCCTACTTACAAAATACCCTCGAAAACTTAAGGCGCGAAAATTCGTGTACCACCATACCCGGACATCCAGCTCATACATTGCACGGCTGGAACCAGAATTGCACCATCCCATCGGCTAGTCAAGAGCGGACAAACCCGCCACAGACCGCTCGGAACTACGAAAAAATCTCGTGCTAGCACGAAAAACTTCTGCACGCAGTATTATCAGGCTTCTGCAACAAACACAGAAGTGGTTCAAATGGTTCAAATGGCTCTGAGCACTACGGGACTTAAAATCTGAGGTCATCAGTCCCCTAGAACTTAGAACTACTTAAACCTAACTAACCTAAGGATACCGCACATATCAATGCCCGAGGCAGGATTCGAACCTGCGACCGTAGCAGTCGCGCTGTTCCGGACTGAAGCGCCTAGAACCGCTCGGCCACCATGGCCAGCCACAGAAGTGGAATTAGCTAACTTAAATATCATACACTTTAACACGTGCGCCTAATTAGTAGTTAGAGTGTGCACAATGGGCGAAACACAACAATCCAAAAAGTTTTTTTTTTTTTTTTCAAATATCATCCTTGGCGACGAAATGTGTCAAGCCTACCAAAATAGTTCTTTCGCAATTTCAACACCTAGCGAAGAAATGTACAAGCACCCTCTTGATCAAAGCGTAGGTGAGATTAGCACTATCAATTAAAGTTTTGAAATGCCGCCAAAGACATAAAATCAAAATACAGCTACTATAGCGAAGGTACTGCATAACATGCCTAATGAGCCGTGACGCCAGCACAGTCTCCCAGAGTTCAAAGCTCCAGAGCTCCAGCCCACCGTAGAAACAGCCGTCCAAAACTGCTACCGAACGCCTCGCTCCTCACAGGACGTCCACACACTGCTCCTCATGAAAACAAGGCGTCTAATTCGGCCCGTGGTGCTCTTTCATTCCCATCGACTGCACCGGCCTCCCGTGACTGCCACATACAGAGCTCTTGCCGGCACCAGAGTCCACAGCACCATTTCACCACCCGGTAGCTCATCTGCCGCTGTGTCCAGCCACCGCCCTTCATCCACCATGCTGCGCTGTTTGAGACACTTTTCCTCGCTCTCTCCAGCAACCCATCAGCGATGTCGCTGGAGACGATTGCGCCCGCCATAAAATCGATCGGGACGCACAAGGAACGTCTTAGCCAACAGACTTGAATTGTCTTTTGAGAATCATATCATCCTTTCACCAATGCAACCTTGGTTCCTTCGGTGACCATTCAGCCCACGCTTACAGAGGACGAATATTTATTATCAGTTTACTCAGATATCACAAAAGCATATGACAGTGTTTCTCTATAGATGCTGCTCAGAAACTCATAAATACAACATTTCAAATGCCTTTAAAGGAAAGTTCTGTTTCCTTTTATGTGATAGGTACCTGGTCATTACAAAGAGAAAACATATTGTTGGTGCAAAAAATAATAATTAAAGGTCTTCCACACAGTTCTGTCCTGTCTACTTGCTATTCACCCACAGTAGATAAGAAAATACACTACTGGCCATTAAAATTGCTACACCACGAAGATGACGTGCTACAGACGCGAAATTTAACCGGCAGAAAGAGGATGCTGTGATATGCAAATGATTAGCTTTTCAGAGCATTCACACAAGGTTGGCGCCGGTGGCGACACCTACAACGTGCTGACATGAGGAAAGTTTCCAACCGATTTCTCATACACAAACAGCAGTTGACCGCCGTTGCCTGGTGAAACGTTGTTGTGATGCCTCGTATAAGGAGGAGAAATGCGTACCATCACGTTTCCGACTTTGATAAAGGTCGGATTGTAGCCTATCGCGATTGCGGTTTATCGTATCGTATCGTATCGTATCGTATCGTATCGCGTTGGTCGAGATCCAATGACTGTTAGCAGAATATGGAATCGTTGGGTTCAGGAGGTTAATACGGAACGCCGTGCTGGATCCCAACGGCCTCGTATCACTAGCAGTCGACATGACAGGCATCTTATCCGCATGGCTGTAACGGATCATGCAGCCACGTCTCGATCCCTGGGTCAACAGATAGGGACATTTGCAAGACAACAACCATCTGCTCGAACAGTTCGACGATGTTTGCTCAACGACGAACCTGGGTGCACGAATGGCAAAACATCATTTTTTTCGGATGAATCCAGGTTCTGTTTACAGCAACATGATGGTCGTATCCGTGTTTGGCGACATCGCAGTGAACGCACGTTGGAAGCGTGTATTCGTCATCGCCATACTGGCGTATCACCTGGCGTGATGGTATGGGGTGCCATTGGTTACACGTCTCGGTCACCTCTTGTTCGCATTGATGGCACTTTGAGCAGTGGACGTTACATTTCAGATGTGTTACGACCAGTGGCTCTACCCTTCATTCGATCCCTGCGAAACCCTACATTTCAGCAGGATAATGCACCACCGCATGTTGCAGGTCCTGTACGGGCCTTTCTGGATACAGGAAATGTTCGACTGCTGCCCTGGCCAGCACATTCTCCAGATCTCTCACCAATTTAAGGCGTCTGGTCAATGGTGGCCGAGCAACTGGATCGTCACTATGCGTCACTCACTACTCGTGATGAACTGTGGTATCGTGTTGAAGCTGCATGGGCAGCTGTACCTGTACACGCCATCCAAGGTCTGTTTCACTCAATGGCCAGGCGTATCAATCCGTTATTACGGCCAGAGGTGGTTGTTCTGGGTACTGATTTCTCAGGATCTATGCACCCAAATTGCGTGAAAAAGTAATCACATGTCAGTTCTAGTATAATATATTTGTCCAATGAATACCCGTTTATCATCTGCTGCATTTCTTCTTGGTGTAGCAATTTTAATGGCCAGTAGTGTACTACAATGAACTAACGATTCATACTTACATAACGTTAGTGATAACGTTACAAAGCGTCACAAGAAGGTAGATACAGCAATGATATAATTCAACAAATGATTACTTAAAAACTACCTCGAAATTTCATCACACAAATCGTCTGTGATTTCATATTCAAGACTTAAGGCAAACAAACAAAATAACATGACATTAGGTGCATTCACATTCCTTCTTAAACGAGTCATGAAATACCTAGGACTCCATATTGACGATAAACAATAATGGGACCACATATTAAATACATTATTACTAAAAATGTGAAGGAGCTACAACGTAGTGTTCGATGGGGTGCAGCTGAAGACTTGTCATCAGTTTTTATTGTGTCTTTATCAGACAGCAAAGGGATTTTGCGTGCCTTTGTTATGGCTCAGACCTAAGCATATCGCCGGCCGGAGTGGCCGAGCGGTTAAAGGCGCTACAGTCTGGAACCGCACGACCGCTACGGTCGCAGGTTCGAATCCTGCCTCGGACATGGATGTGTGTGATGTCCTTAGGTTAGTTAGGTTTAAGTAGTTCTGAGTTCTAGGGGACTTATGACCACAGCAGTTGAGTCCCATAGTGCTCAGAGCCATTTGAACCTAAGCATATCCATTTCACACGAGTCAGGCTACTAGAAATGATACAAGAACTCACGATTAAGTGTTAGGTTGACGGATTTAGACATAACATTAAATTTACACCTCGTAAGAAGTGCATAAAGGCATCTTGCAACTACAGAGAATCTCTTCTGCTATTCAGAATCTGTATAGTTTCGTGCTGTTTGTATATTCAGCTACCTAAAGCCAAAATAAGTAAATACTAAATGTTCGCATACATATTCTCATCATCTGTAGTAAGATCATTGCATATATCCTGACTCGAAAATTGAAGCCAGAATAAAATCATCATAGTGTTGTGCATCAATTGTCGCTGTGGAATTTATGGCAATGAAAATAACGATGCTTGTATTAAGGACGCATTGTACTCCGAATCAATAAATTACGACAAACCATCACCGTATGACTTCCTGTGTACGGGGAGAACACAAATCAGAAGTCAGTGAAATGACAAACTACTTTTTTCATAGCAATGTAAAGGAAGAGATTATGTAGCAGTGGTCCCTACTCTGCCAAAACATCTCTGGTGTAAAAAAATCGATTGATGTTTTCATACCAAGGATGTTTTGGCAGATTAATGAACACCGCTGCAACAGCACTTCGAAGTGACAATATCACACCTTAGATTTAATGACGTGATTGCGACAGCGCCTAAACCGACTCAATATGGCCCCATCTCTCTACCATAATTGTCGATCCGAGGGATACTGCAACCATGTTTTCTTCGGCTGCCCCCAAGTACAGCGTAAGATCAAAGGAAATAGTGTCGTCGGGGACCGAACTATCAACAGTCATAAAAACATTATCGCCGACTAACGATATAACCATATACCGATAGCTATACAGTTTCTTAGTGGAGAATCACACAGAGGTACAGACAAAGTTTCAGCTGTATAAAACAGCATGTAAATAACATCTGTTGCTTATGTAATAATTGTTTGTTGTGTAATTATATGTTTTACTGTTGAAGTTCCGAGATCGTACATTCCCGAAAGAGTCAACCTATATATAGCTTCCTTCAGCGTAATAAGTCACCCTCGTTCTGCTAACGGCCTTGTCAAAGAGGATGAGGAAGCAGACAGAGTTTCGGGGCACTCTCTTCCCCTTGGGGTGGGAAACTGCGCCTAAAAGGGGAAAAAACAGCAATGATCCACGGCATGAGGATGCAAAATGCAATGGAAACCAGTGCATTAAAGACATACAATGTTTATCCACAGGACATATGTGGAAAAATTTCATGATGATCTCTCCATTGGCGAAAGATTGCAGGCATGTCCCTCATTCGGATCTTCCGGAGGGGACTCCCAAGTTAAGGTGACCTTGAGAAAAAGACTGAATAACAAACGAAAGGATAACGTTCTGCGTGCAATGTAGGGAGTTTGAACGTGGTAGGGGAGCTAGAAAACCTGAAAAGGGAAATGCTAAGGCTCAGTCTAGATGTTTTGAGGGTTAGTGAAGTTAAATGGAAAGTAGGTAAAGATTTCTGGTCAAGTGAGTGTAGAGTAATATCAACAGCAGCAGAAAATGGTATAACAGAAGTAAGATTCATTATGAATAGGAAGGTAGTGTGGAAAATGAGCTACTGTGGGCAATTCGGTGACAATTTAGATCATATTAGAATCGACAGGAAACGAACACCGACATCAATAATTCCAGTATACATGCCAATATCGCAAGTAGAAGACAAAGAGATACTGAAAGTTTACGAGGACACTGAACGGGTAATTCAGTACGTAAAGGGAAATGAATGTCTAATAGTCATAGGAGACTGGAATTCGATGGCAGGGGAGGGGGAAAGTTAGAAGGAAGGGTTACGGGAGAATATGGCCGTGGTATTAGGAATAAGAGAGGACAGATACTAATTGAGTTCTGCAATAAATTTCAGCAAGTAATAGCGAATACTCTGATCAAGAATCACAAGGGAAGGAGATATACTTGAAATAGGCCCTGAGATATGGAAAGATTTCAGATGGATTACATTATGATCAGGCAGAGATTCCGAAATCAGATACTCTGCTATAAGGCGTAACACAGGAGGAGATGTAGACTCAGAACATAATCTAGTACTAATGAAGGGTAGGATGAAGTGTGAGAGACTGATCAGGAAGAATCAATGCGCAAAGAAGTGGGATACCGAAGTACTAAGACATGAACAGATATGATTGAAGTTCTATGAGGCTTTAGACACTTCGATAATGAATAGTTCAGTAGGTAGTTCAATTGATGAAAGAAAAACACAAGTACAAGGAAGGTAATTTCAAGGAAATCATGGGTAACAAAAGAAATCAATTTTTTTTAGTCCAGTCTTTGATCATAATATCAATTCCTTTGACGATGACCGGTTTCAGTCAGTAATGACCATCCTCAGATCTACAATATGAAAATATATACACCTAGTGAACAGTGTGTCTTTCAACACAATACAGCATTACGTATCACAATATACTATCATACAACCAGGGAAATGTACAGATAAAATACGGTAAAACGTACCTTTTCTACACCATGTCCTAAAATGATGAGGCCGTACTGGCATCGTTAAAACATATAAATATACTTAGCACAACATCATCACAAACATCTAAAATAAGGTGTAGAATAGGGTCTAAAATAAGGTGTGGAATAGGCCACATCGTCCTCACACTTATTTTTGCAACTGGCTACTGAAGTACAGTAGCTACCAGAAATATGTTTGCCTACACCCTATCACATAGATGTCGCTACTGTGGGCTTAGATGTAGTCATCATTTACGTAAGAAACATAATCTGATAAAACACATTAGGGAAAATACATGCGTAACTGTATTCGTCTTTTACTGTATCACAATTGGTTTCTATAATAGTTATCAATATATATTCCATGGTCTGAGTATGGGTCATGATTACACTTTGTTATTTATTAGTTTTTACTGTATTTTATTAGATGTAAAAGACCTAATTTTCACTTTGTGGTTTTTGAAAATATTTGCAAACTTCTGTGATTTATGCCTAATTTTTAGGATGATAAATAGGCATTCGTTTTTGTCTCTTTCTTGGGTGGTGTGGTTTGTGTCTGGGTCTTTCTTCACTTCGTCTAGGATTGAGTCAACCATGGAAACAGTATAATCATTGGCGACTGCAACCTGTTTCACTATGTTTATTTCCTGTTGCATGTTTCCTCGTTTCAGAAGTATTTCAGTTATCAAAGTAGCAATGACCTGTGTGCTGCCTGTTTATTGTTTACATCCTCTGTGAAGACCTGTAATGATGTCTCTGTTGACTAAATCTAAAAGACCTCCTTGTAGCTGATTGTTAGTTTCAATGTATACTGTGCACAGAAAATTGTGTGTGATGTTTAACATATGTGAGGCTCTGCACAAAGGGACGATAAGAAAACTGTAATTACGAGTTTTTCCAAATGCCGTCACAGACTATATAAAAATCGACAATTAACTAAAAATTGCACGTTTTTACATATTGCAGTAAAGTCAACAGAACATGCAGAACCTCACGCATCAAAAAACATTAAGAAAACACGGCATAGTACAGAGAGAAGACGCACTTGAAAATGGGAATCATTTCCCGAAACGCATCCTGTAAAATGTAAATAATAAATCATGACTGGTAGCAGGGAAGTTATTTACAAACGAACCCATCAACAAAAAGATAATCCTTTGATCATTTGGACTGCATATTTCCTGCTGTTAATCCTGGAGGCTAGGTTTCTGATCTTGATAGCAGCTGTTTCGTTGAATTCCGTTGACCCTATAAGTATTCTCGAAGCAGAAATGGCAGTAAGGACCATGTGCACATTTTAAGTATTCAAGCGAAATATGTAGGTGTTGATCAGGATTCAAGACATCCCTTTGCCAGCGCTTCAATTCATGTTCCTGTCTCTACTCAGGGGTGGTTTCAGTACGTAGAACACCCCCGTGGACCAGAAACATCATCCGAAGTGCCATCCGTAGTGGTTTTAAGATCATACTGTAACTCACTAGAAATCTATAGCTATGAACATCGTTTTTTTATTTTTTAGACAATCCATGTACATCAACGTAATATGAAGGCTTTTCAGTTTTTGGCAGTATAGTCTGCATTTGTTTGCACACAGTTTTACGTCTTTCTCTACACCGAGCGACGTGGCGCAGTGGTTAGCACACTGGACTCGCTTTCTGGAGGACGACGGTTCAAACCCGCGTCCGGCCATCCTGATTTAGTTTTTCCCTGATTTCCCTAAATCGCTTCTGGCAAATTCCGGAATTGTTCCTTTGAAAGGGCACGGGTGAAACTTCTTTCCCTAATCCGATGGCACCGATGACCTCGCTGTTCGGTCATCTCCCCTGCAACCAACCAACCAACGCCGTTCTCTATGCAAATTCTGTTACGAGATGCACTGACGGAAAAAAATCGCAATACCAAAAAATAATTTATATAGAGTAATGATACTTCGGCACTACATTTGCCTAGGTAACATACTTAAGCGATTAACATTGCAAGCTCACAGGTTAGCGTAAGTGCGAGATAAGCCGTTGCTAATATGAAATGCTGGCTCACAGGTTAGCGTAAGTGCGAGATAAGCCGTTGCTAATATGAAATGCTGGCTCATTAATAACCGGTGTAACAACCGGAAAGCTGAATGCGAACTTGCAAACGGCATGTGTTGTGTTGTATAAGCGTCAGATGTCGTTTGTCGAATGGAGTTGCCTGCCTGTTGCACTTGGCCGGAAAATACAGGGTTATTACAAATTATTGAAGCTATTTCACAGCTCTACAATAACATTATTATTTGAGATATTGTCACAATGCTTTGCACACACATACAAAAACTCAAAAAGTTTTTTTAGGCATTCACAAATGTTCGATATGTGCCCCTTTAGTGATTCGGCAGACATCAAGCCGATAATCAAGTTCCTCCCACACTCGGCGCAGCATGTCCCCATCAATGAGTTCGAAAGCATTGTTGATGCGAGCTCGCAGTTATGGCACGTTTCTTGGTAGAGAAGGTTTAAACACTGAATCTTTCACATAACCCCACAGAAAGAAATCGCATGGGGTTAAGTCGGGAGAGCGTGGAGGCCATGACATGAATTGCTGATCATGATCTCCACCACGACCGATCCATCGGTTTTCCAATTTCCTGTTTAAGAAATGCCGAACATCATGATGGAGAGCGTGGAGGCCATGACATGAATTGCTGATCATGATCTCCACCACGACCGATCCATCGGTTTTCCAATTTCCTGTTTAAGAAATGCCGAACATCATGATGGAAGTGCGGTGGAGCACCATCCTGTTGAAAGATGAAGTCAGCGCTGTCGGTCTCCAGTTCTGGCATGAGCCAATTTTCCGCGGGCTACGCATGAAACTTGCCCCCACACGTTCAACCGTTTCTTCGCTCACTGCAGGCCGACCCGTTGATTTCCCCTTACAGAGGCATCCAGAAGCTTTAAACTGCGCATACCATCGCCGAATGGAGTTAGCAGTTGGTGGATCTTTGTTGAACTTCGTCCTGAAGTGTCGTTGCACTGTTATGACTGACTGATGTGAGTGCATTTCAAGCACGACATACGCTTTCTCGGCTCCTGTCGCCATTTTGTCTCACTGCGCTCTCGAGCGCTCTGACGGCAGAAACCTGAAGTGCGGCTTCAGCCGAACAAAACTTTATGAGTTTTCCTACGTATCTGTAGTGTGTCGTGACCATATGTCAATGAATGGAGCTACAGTGAATTTATGAAATCGCTTCAATCATTTGTAATAGCCCTGTACAAAAAATGGCTCTGAGCACTATGAGACTTAACATCAGAGGTTATCAGTCCCCTAGAACTTAGAACTACTTAAACCTAACTAATCTAAGGACATCACACACATCCATGCCCGAGGCAGGATTCGAACCTGCGATCGTAGCGGTCGCGCGGTTCCAGACTGTAGCGCCTAGAAACGCTCGGCCACTCCGGCCGGCCCGGAAAATACAGGCCAGTTAGTGCTAATTGTGGATGACGCTGGGGCTGTCCTCCGATGATGTCCTACATATGCTTGATTGGAGACAGATATGGTGATCGAGCAGGCCAAGGCAAAATGTTGATACTGTTTAGAGCATATAAGGTTACAACAGCGGTATGTGGGCGAGCGTTATGCTGCTGGAAAACATCCCATGGAGTGGTGTTCATGAATGGCAGCACAATAGGTCGGATCACTAGACTGACATACAAATTTGCTGTCAGCGTACGTGGGATAACCACGAGAGTGCTCCTGCTGTCATACGAGATCGCACAAAGACGCTAACTTCAGGTGTAGGTCCGGCGTGTTTAGCAAGCAGATTGGTTGGTTGTAGGCCCTCAACTGGCCTCTTTCTAGCCAACTCACGGCCACCACTAACACCGAGGCAGGAACAGCTTTCATCAGAAAACATAACAAACCTCCACCCTGCCCTCTAATTAGTTCGGTTGACACCTCTGAAGTCTCAAAAGGCTATGGTGTGATGTCAGTGGAATGCACGTTACAGGGTGTCTGGCTCTGAGGCGTCCTCAGTAAACGTTTTGTAACAGCTCGTTGTGTCACTGTGGTGTCAACTGCTGCTCATATTGTTGCTCCAGATGCATTACGATGCGCCAGAGCCATCGCCGACCACGATTATGGTGATCTCTGTCGGTAGTGCTAAGTGGCCGTCCAAGCTCGGTCTTCTAGCGACCGTACATTCTCGTGACCGCCGCTGCCAGCAATCATGTACAGTGGCTACATTCCGGATACATTGCTGTCAAATCTTTCTGCTATATCTTAGAACTGATATCCAGCTTCTCGTAGCCCCATTTAAAGGCATTCTTCGCTAACATCGTCTCACCATATCCAGTCTCGAAGGTAACCACCACTCACGACCATTACAGCGGCGCTACTAGGGCCACTCTTGTGTTACCACCTTGAAATCTTTCAGATATAGAAACACACCTATGATCTTTCGTTTATGTCGCATAACTCCTTCTTGGTCTTGCAATTTTTTTTCTTCATTATAGTTCCGTTCCTACTGCCGGATGACATAGATGCACCGCTTTATGGATGTTCCCAAGTTTCCCCTAGCGTTGGCCTCGAAACTATTCTTTCACATAACCGAAAAAGCGGTACTCGGAAGGTACCAACTCGGAACAGCAGGAAATACACGAAGAACTTTTTCCACTGAAAGGCAAAATTTTCTCCACAGTGGCGCGAGCAGTGCCAAGCCACGCGTTATCCTTTTGTGGAGTGAGTTTCTTCACAAGCCGTTTACCGTGCAACACGTAACTGAGCTTCAATGCTGCCTGGATGTAAGAGCCTGCATTTATGGTGTGCCAATGTTTGAGAAATCCAACGAGAATACCACCTCTGAATCCCAGAAAACCCTTACCATAATTTTTCCAGCAGACCTCACTGTCCTTACTATTTTTCTGACAAATGCAAATTGTATTAGTCCACACTATGGTGTTTTGTTTCAGGCTCAAACTGATGAAACTAGTTTTCATGTACGGTAACGGTACCTGTCGACAATCGTCTCCTTCATTTCGAAATTTATGGAAATATTTTGCAGCTCAACACTTCTCCGAACTTCGTAGTTTTCGGCCAGTAAAAGTAGGGCCCCAACGTGGCCGTGAATCATTTCCTGCACTGCGCTCTTTCTTGGCGCAGGTTTTATTGCGGTATCTTTCGCAGTGATACGTATGCTCTGATGAATTGGTCGTATCTTCCCACGTCGCGTAGTGTGCAGCCAGCTAGAGGGCTACCGCTACGAGGCTCATCTTGGATGCTCGTGTTTCCACAAATCGTTTCTTTCAATTCCTAAGACTGATGGCGCCCATCCTCACATCTAGCTTGAGACAAATAAAAGTAGAAGATTTTTTTCCTCTTTGACAAGCAATTTATTGACAGCAGATTGTCTAAGCGAAACATCGGTGTCAGTCATTTTGTAAATATTGCCTCTGATCAGAGGCAATACTTATATGGCAGAAGTAAATGACGTCACAACGTGACAACACATTGTTAAAATTTGTTGATCACTATAATGCAGTCACATTTATACTTTATTGGGACTGCAGCTTTAACATGACTTTCAGCTCGATCCTAGTTAGTGTGTTCTTTAACGTCCCGTTTAACGTCCCGTCGACAACGAGGTCATTAGAGACGGAGCACAAGCTCGGGTTAGGGAAGGATGGGGAAGGAAATCGGCCGTGCCCTTTCAAAGGAACCATCCCAGCATTTGCCTGAAACGATTTAGGGAAATCACGGAAAACCTAAATCAGGATGGCTGGAGACGGGATTGAACCGTCGTCCTTCCGAATAGCTCGATCCTTCTAAGATGAGAGAATTCCTACAAATCGACGATTACGGGGCTAAACGCTGTACCACTTCTCGCCCGTTCAGGTGTCTCCATGATTACTTATCTATCGATGTATTGAGTGAACCAGAACTCCACCGACAAAATTTCGGAGGTTTTTCGGTGATATTTTCTGAGCATATTGGTAAAGAAACTCGGGGTCCTCGGTGGTTCATTACAGCCTAATTGGATAATAATGTAATTATTGTGGCTGTTCTGTTTCGTTGTCAGCTTGGTCACCAAACACCTCGCGACTTCTTCTTCTGCGGCCATATGAAGGGCTCGGTCGATATTCACGTAGATTTGGTTGCTAGAAACGTCGCAGCCGAACATTGTTGGTCGTGAGAAAAAAGTCGACGGTGCGTCGTTGTTCACTCTTCCATGATCATAGTAGTCGACGTTTAGGGACATTTATATTGATAGAAAGGATTGATCACAGTGAAATAAAAATATAAGGGTTTCGTCTGGCTCTGAGCACTACGGGACTTAACTGCTGAGGTCATCAGTCCCCTAGAACTTAGAACTACTTAAACCTAACTAACCTAAGCACATCACACACATCCATGCCCGAGGCACGATTCGAACCTGCGACCGTAGCGGTCGCGCGGTTCCAGACTGTAGCGTCTAGAACCGCTAGGCCACCCCGGCCGGCAGGGTTTCGTCTGAATTACTCTGTGTTTTTGGGTGTATGTTTTGGCTATTGCATATTAAAGGCTTTTTTCACTGTCTTGAACTTACACTGCCTGATGAAAAAAGTGAACGACAAAAAAGGGGACGAGGATATGTAACGAAAATACACTGATAGAGAGAACGTGTAATGTTATTTCAGTCATTGCAAAATCGAGTGAAATTTACAAAGAATTTGGTAGTATGAACTTACTTATAATTATGAAGGTGCACCCTCGATTGGACTGGATACACGCGCTGATTCGCTGGTGAATGGTGTCATAAAGCCGTTGAATTATCTCCTGAGACAGGCTGGCTCGCAGCTGTTGTAAATGGTCCTTGATATGCTGAATATTAACGCTGCCATGAAGTTGATGTCCGAGATAGTCTCACACGTGTCCAATGGGGAGAGACCCGCGGATCTTGCTGGCCACGGGAGTATTTCGACATCACGCAGAGAGTTCATAGACACACGTGCCACGTGCAGACGAGCTTTGTTCTGTTGCAAAATGGGACCGCAAGACGTTAGCATGAGAGGACGTCAGTAACGTACCGTTGCGCAGTTGTAGTTCCCTGTCACTACCAGCCCGTGAGCCAAAGTCGTACCCACATCATGACACCAGGAGTCTACAGAATTGAAAGAATGGGACCTAGGTCGCCGCCATACTTACCGGCAATGATCATACGGGGTACGGTAGAACTACGATTCATCCTATTCATTAGAAGTCCACGCTTCCCGGTCACAGCACCATTCAAAAAGCGTGGCACAGTAATTCCCTAGTCCGGCTGCTGCTGGTGTCCGATTAATGGTATAGGATGACACAGTACGCTACAGAGAGTCTACTAATTGTCCTCAGATGGCAGATGCAGACGTGAAAGGGTTGCAGTCAACCGGAGCCTAGACGCCAAAAATGCCTGCTCTCACGTTCCTAAGACGTCCTGATCGCGCCACTGTCACATCCGAATGCACAGCAAATTTGGATACTAAGCGATTAGACTAGCCAAATGGAGACCCACAATGAGGCCCGTTTGAAAACCCGGCAGATGCCAATAACCCTTGCACACACGAGTACACGGCGTCTGGAAGTCCTTCGAGGTGATCAGTTAAAATCTGACGCTGTTACAACTCCTTTATACATTACCAGTCCTGGTAACAACGCTAAAAACGTACAACAGTAATGCTTTCTGACTGCCGCTCTACCTGTCCCAGAGAATTGAAACTCTATCATTTGCGTACCCGCCGATGGCGTGTACGTGTATGAAGGTACAATGATGTCCGACCATGTCTTCTGGATTCTTCAATAATTTCTCAGGCAGTGTATTTTCACAGACACAAAGATAATTGGAGTAATAAACCGAAAGTATCACAACTACAGTATCAATCTTTGACGAGCCAGGGCGACTAAAGGTCTTTTGTACCAAAACACTCACAAAATATTTTTGAACTCCCTCTGACATCTTGACGGTGAAGTTGGGTTCATTTGGCATAAATATAGAGCGAAGCGATAGAGACTACTCGTGTTTGTTGCGCCATCCAGAACGAGCGACCGAGGCAACAGGTCGTCAAGGCCGCTTGCGGAATCGCGGTCCACACACACACACACACACACACACACACACACACACTCACACTCACAGACGCACACACAAATCGCGATCGCCAGACGGAAGATTCGGGGGCAGCCTTCGCTGTCAGACAGCAACTCATTGAAGTGTTACAGGATGGAAACAGCTCCTAGAAACAGCCAGTACATATCATAATCAATTTCAGCTCTAGTTTCATCTGTGACATTGCAGTCATCCGCTGCGATTTCTCATATTTACCATTTTTTGGACGAATAATGAATGACGTATGTCATACGCAAAAGAAATTACTCTAAAATTCTACACCTCTATTAACGCATTGTTTCAGCTTGTGCTCCGCGTTCTAACTGCAACATTTGTACGTTTGGTCATAGCCACATGTAAAAGAAATGACACTTTTGATTCCATATATATTGGTTTTCCTGCAAAGTATTGGTTAAGTAAAGGATATTAACATATATGGACAGCATCGCATTATAAAAACTCAGTTTTTCGGAGCAGATTTTTAGACACAGTATTAGTTTGTGGTTATCCAAATCTGTTCACTCGGGCTTATTGTTTCGTTAGATAAATGGTTAATCGAGTGGGATATAATATCTACACAATCCGCAGTTAACAACGCTGATCAATACACTAGAGCCCTTTTTTTAATTAGTTATTATTATTATAAGAATAACTATCGCATTGAACTGATCACATCCCTTCAGAAAGAAATGCATGAAACCATAAACGAGATAGGAAATAATTTAGCGTTTCTGTGTGAGTGTGAGCTTTATAAAAGACGCAAATATATCTAAGATTAAAGAGGGGACATTGCAGCTAACTTTTGTTCTGTTTAACTTTTTCTGGTTACCGAACAGTGTTGAGTCTGTCGAGATACCCAGTTTCGCGCATCCGTGAAAGAAGATTATTTATCTCGAATTACAAGAAAAAGGTTTTGTCCCATTGAGATTATATACACTTGCTGTGTATCTGTTAGATACATCTCAGCCCTTTTTTGGAATTTTTACGGGCTTAATTATATCGTTGATAGAAGGGTTCCTAACATTAACTTTTTTGGTGTATGCTTATAAACTCCTTTTCAGACTTTATTTTATTAATAGGAAAATAAGCAATAAATATTTAACATTTTTATGGACCATCTGTTTTTATATTACCCTCGCCTTTGTTTGAATCGTCTGCTTTGACGTCGAGGTGTGAGTCGAGTCTTGGGAAGTAGATGTGTTGATGGATGCGTTTCTGGACTACATATTTACACCTGTTTGTCTCTGTGAAGTTCCCTCTGTGGCACGTTAAGGCTTCTTCTACTGGCATCAAACAGCATCAAGTATTGCTGGTGAAATAAAGACGGGAAGGAATTCCGCTAGTTGAAGTAGTATAAGAGGTAATAGTTGAGGTCTCACTCACAATGAGCTAATTGAAACAAGAGCATTAGATCAGTTGTTAAGGACGGTACATGGAATCGACCAGTGCCTCGTTTTTCATGGTCCGTCAGCATAGGTTTTACTGAAACTGATTCAAAGCTTTCGCAAGAGCTAAGAATACCAGACAACATTGAGTATAATAAAGTATAATTGAAACAGTTGTCATGTAGTTCTTTGCTGCCTCCAGACTCACTGCTGGTTGGCTACGGGGTATGTTAATAGTGAGTCACGAGGAACAAATATGAACAAAAAAAAAGGCACAAATTAAGAAGAAGTTTAAATCAAAGGATTCAGGAAGATTTTTGCTCTTGAATAAAGTTTTCATTTATAACAAGATTTGCTTTTGTAATAACTTAGTCAATCGTTTACATAAAATTCTTTTTGAATAACACATATTAACAAAATTAAACACATGGAAAAAATACTCATCATACCACTTCATTTTTAGAAATAATGGTCATCTGAATGTCAGTAGAGATTTAAATGATATTTGTATAGAGATTTAAAGGCTATTTGTATTCTGCCACTTATCAGTTTTGGCCACTAACCAAAAAACATAAAAATGCTAGAAGGGTGTCATGGAGAAAAGCACAATGATTGTTTCGCTGATAGATCGCCTTCTTAGTATTCACATACAATAAAGAGACATGTGTCACACACCCAGAGGATATCCGTTCTGCAACTCGTGTGACATGCCCTACTTGTCTCCGTCTCTCCATCCCCTCTCCCCCGCGAATCAAATTTATGTACCCCCTCTGTCTGCGTCTAGTGTTATCCATGTGAAAGAGTGAGAACATGCGAATCTTGTTCCAGTACGAGGACGTGAGTACCAGTGCGCTATTCACCTTGTGGGATGTGAGAAACCGCGGAAACCAAACCAAGGATGGCCGGTGCACCGGCTATCGTCGTTAATCCACAGGGCGGATTCGATTCGGAGCCGGCGACACTCCCCGAATCCCAAAAGTGGCAAGCTAAAACGCGCACGTCTATCCCAGCGGGTTCGCATAAAAACTAAATCTCGAAAATGGAAAACAAATCTGACACGGTTCATAAGCAGCAAGTAGAACAGGCACACCGCAGTAAATTGACCCCAGCTGCACCCTTCACTCAGCAAAAAATAACAGAAAGACTGACTATCACGAACTTAGGTGGAAAGAAACATCATTCCACCATTTGTTTGTTCGAAAAGTAATAGTCTTCAAGCTGCATTCACAGTTATGGTACTAAATGAAATATTGCTAAAGAGGAGCGCACATTTCCATTTTATATCGCGTAAATTACAACGATGTCAGACTTGTGAGATTTTGTTGCTATACAGTTCTTAAATCAATTGCATGGCATATGTGCTTCTGAAATTTTCGGTAGAATGCTTTTCTTTGGGTTGCAATTTCTTGGAGGTTATGTTACAGTGATGTACCCCACAGACGTAAACAAATTATTGTATAACTGTTTTATATATTTATTGTTAATATTATTGAAGTATGCTAACCCTCTAGTCATTTTGAAGCACTGTAGATTCTAGTATAGATGGTGAAGAGCTGGTAGCAGGTGGTCAAGTCATCTTTCACTGCTGACGTAAGTCATTACGCTGGAGCAGTGTGTGTGTGTGTGTGTGTGTGTGTGTGTGTGTGCCAGTCGGTTGTATGGAATCGGCGAAGTAAAGCTGCGTCAACATGGGAACGAAACAATATGACAGAAAGAAGTTGTCGTATCTTGACGAGCCCATGACCACACCGTGAAGAAAGTTGCCCTATTGGTTGGTGTATCAGCGTGGACTGTCAAACGTGTGCACGAGGAATGATGTGCCACTTGCAGCCACGAAAAACTGCGTCAAAATAGTATTGATAAAAGTATCCTAGCCGACAAGGACCAGAGACGACTGTGGTATCTGATCCATGAGAATCGGACTCAAACCCTATAGGTATTACTGCTGTCAGTTAACGCAGGTCCATCACAACCATTTTCCAAGCTAATCTATCGAAAAGAGCTACATGCAAGGTAGCCTTGGAGTCTAGTAGTCCGTAAAAGGCCATTGCTAAACAGCGACATGAACATTTTCAGTGGGCCAAACCATGCAGAAACTGGTTAGTAGCTGATTGAAAGCGTGGAGTGTGTTCCGATGAGTCGCGATTTGCCTCTTTTCAAATCTGCGTCTACATCTACATATGTACTCCGCTAGCCACCAAGCGGTGGGTGGCAGAGGGCACAATACGCGCCAAAGTCATATTTCGCCCAACTCGCGGATCGCACAAGGGAAAAACGACTGTCTGAACGCCTCAGTACGAGCTCTAATTTCCCTTATCTTTGAATGGTGATCATTGCGCGATTTGAAAGTTGGTGGTAATAATATATGCTCTACATCCTCGGCGAAGATCGGATTTCGGAATTGAGTGAGTAGCCCCTTCCGCTTAGCACGTCGTTTATTTGCAAGTGTGTCCCACTTCAAACTTTCTATGAGATTTGTAACGCTCTCGCGATGGCCTAAATGTACCAGTGACGAATCTTGCCGCTCTTCTTTGGACCTTCTCAATCTCTTTAATCAGACTCAAGTGGTAAGGGTCGCATACAGACGAGCAATACTCTAAGACTGGACGAACTAATGTATTGTAAGATATTTTCTTTGTTGAAGGACTACATCGCTTTAGGATTCTACCAATAAATCGCAATCTAGAGTTCGCCTTGCCCTTTACTTCTGTAATCTGATAATTACATTTAAGATCATTTCGAATAGTCACACCCAGATACTTGACGGGTGATGCCGCTTCCAAAGACTGGGCATTTATTTTTTGCTAGTATATTAATGGGGATTTTCGCCTTGTTATACGCAGTAGGTTACACTTACCAATATTGAGAGTTAACTGCCAGTCATTACACCACGCATTTATTTTCTGCAAATCCTCATTGCTTTGTTCACAACTTTCGTTTGATACTATTTTCCTGTAGACTACAGCATCATCGGCAAACAGTCTAATGCCGCTGTCAATACCACCAACTAGATCGTTTATGTAAATCGTAAAAAGCAGCGGACCTATTACACTGCCTTGGGGCGCACCTGAAGTTACGCTTGTTTCTGTTGAAGTCACCCCGTTCAGGACGACATACTGCTCCCTGTCTGTTAGAAAATTATCTATCGAACAGCATATGTCATCGGAGAGGCCGTCAGCGAGCACTTTTTGGAGCAAGCGACAGTGCGGAACTGAGTCGAACGCCTTTCGAAAGTCGAGAAATATGGCATCAACCTGGGAGCCGGTATCTAGAGCCTGTTGCATATCATGCACAAAGAGGGCCAGCTGTGTCTCACATTACCGCTGTATACTAAAACCGTGCTCGTTTCTGCAGATGAGCTTCTCAGAGTCCAGAAAGGTCATTATGTCTGAGCACAAAATATGCTGCTTGATTCTACAACAGATCGATGTCAGTGAACCGGCCGGAGTGGCCGAGCGGTCCTGGGCGCTACAGTCTAGAACCGCGCGACCGCTACGAAAAAAGGTTCAAATGTGTGTGAAATCTTATGGGACTTAACTGCTAAGGTCATCAGTCCCTGAGCTTACACACTACTTAACCTAAATTATCCTAAGGACAAACACACACACATATGCCCGAGGTAGGACTCGAACCTCCGCCGGGACCAGCAGCACAGTCCATGACTGCAGCGCCTCAGACCTCTCGGTTAATCCCGCGCGGCGCGACTGCTACGGTCGCAGGTTCGAATCCTGCTTCGGGCATGGGTGAGTGTGTTGTCCTTAGGTTAGTTAGGTTTAAGTAGTTCTAAGTTCTAGGGGACTGATGACCTCAGACGTTTAGTGCCATGGTGCCCAGAACCATTTTTTTTATGTCAGTGAAATTGGTCGGTAATTATGTGAATCCGATTTTCTGAGGCCCCCACTGTCCAATGAGGCTTTTAATCTGCAGTGTGTGGAGAGTGTAGTTCAGGATGGACTTCGTAATGTGATGTTTTAGGTACGTATAACGTACCGTGACGTTCGTCTCAACATTCTCTGTGACCGAATGTAGCTCCTTCTCTCGGATATTCAGTAAGAGTACACTGTTAACATCCCCCGTTCCAAGAGGGTGACCACTGTGTTCACAGGATTGCATCCATACGGTCGCCATTTGATGAACACACAAACACCCTATCGCTCCTAGACTGGAACGTTGATCACCTCTTCTACATCCCCTAGGGGTATTTGGGACAGTGGGTGAAATGCACCCACAACAATTTGGTAGCTCTGTAGAGCCAAATCATTAGTGAATGGCTTCATCTGGAATGGCATACCTGAAGAAACAAGTGGGCTGTCAGCGGAGTGAGGCAACTATCAAAGATGGAATAGGCGAATGTTTTTTGTGTTAAGCAGGACTGTGGCCGCTGTTGCAGAGAGCGAACTGAGGATGCTGACGTGGTGGTCGCAGTGGGCGCTGCGGCTGCTGATGCTGGCGGCGCGGCCCGTGGCGCTGGCCCTGGTGCGCGCCCGCCTGCTGTTCGCGCCGCGGCGCGCCGTGCCGCCCGTCTCCGACCCCGTGCTGCTCGTGCCGGCGCACCAGCTCGCCGCCGCCATCCGCAGCGGGCAGGTGTGTCTGACGGCTCTTCTTCTTCATTCGCATTTAGAAGAAAGATTAAGAAAAGGCAAACCTACGTTTCTAGCATTTGTAGACTTAGAGAAAGCTTTTGACAATGTTGACTGGAATACTCTCTTTCAAATTCTGAAGGTGTCAGGGGTAAAATACGGGGAGCGAAAGGCTATTTACAATTTGTAGAGGAACCAGATGGCAGTTATAAGAGTCGAAGAGTCGAGGGACATGAAAGGGAAACAGCGGTTGGGAAGGGAGTGAGACAGGGTTGTAGCCTCTCCCCGATGTAATTCAATCTGTATATTGAGCAAGCAGTGAGGGAAACAAAAGAAAAGTTCGGAGTAGGTATTAAAATCCATGGAGAAGAAATAAAAACTTTGAGGTTCGGCTATGACATTGTAATTCTGTCAGAGACAGCAAAGGACTTGGAAGAGCAGTTGACCGGAATGGATAGTGTCTTGAAAGGAGGATCTAAGATGAACGTCAACAAAAGCAAAACGAGGATAATGGAATGTAGTCGAATTAAGTCTGGTGAAGCTGAGGGAATTAGATTAGGAAATGAGACACTTAAAGTAGTAAATGAGTTTTGCTATTTGGGGAGAAAAATAACTGATGATGGTCGAAGTAGAGAGGATATAAAATGTAGACTGGCAATGGCAAGGAAAGCGTTTCTGAAGAAGAGAAATTTGTTAACATCGAGTGTAGATTTAAGTGTCAGGAAGTCGTTTCTGAAAGTATTTGTATGGAGCGTAGCCATGTATGGAAGTGAAACATGGACGATAAATAGTTTGGACAAGAAGAGAATAGAAGCTTTCGAAATGTGGTGCTACAGAAGAATGTTGAACATTAGATGGGTAGATCACGTAATTAATGAGGAGGTATGGAATAGGATTGGGGAGAAGAGAAGTTTGTGGCACAACTTGACTAGAATGAGGGATCGGTTGGTAGGACATGTCCTGAGGCATCAAGGGATCACAAATTTAGCACTGGAGAGCAGCGTGGAGGGTAAGAATCGTAGAGGGAGACCAAGAGATGAATACACTAAGCAGATTCAGAAGGATGTAGGTTGCAGTAGGTACTGGGAGATGAAGGAGCTTGCACAGGATAGATTAGCATGGAGAGCTGCATCAAACCAGTGTCAGGACTGAAGACCACAACAACAATACTATAACACCCCCCTGCTTCCCGGGATTTGCGAAATTACAAGTTGTCAATGACCGTGAATTATGAATTATGACCCGCGTCGAGATAAGGCATCTGAATCCGAAGTAAATAATGATTATTCCGCGGGAAGCAGGAGACGTTATAACCTGATCGTTATTGAATGTGTAATTTCATTCAATAACGATCGGTAAATGAAATAATGGAAATAATTTGGAAATAAATTTTGCCAGTGGAAATTTTGCCGAAAGAAATGATTAAGTTGTAAAAGCAATTAAAAAATCGGTCGACAGCTCAACTAATGAGCGACAGTAGTGTTAAGTACGTGAATAATTGTGTCAAAAATAAAGTTTACCTGTTTGTAGCGCAGCGGGTGGAACGGGGACTTTTACGTAAGTGCTGTGTCAGGCTCAGTAGTCATATAAAATAATGTCCTAACAATCTAACTACACTTATTATGTTCATAATTTGTCAGCTAAGTGCAATGCTGACAACTCAGATAATTATCTATCGAGATTTTGAATAATGGACTGTCATTCTGTCTTTAAAATTAGGTACTTTGCACAGTTCAGTCTACTGATAATGAAATATATTGCCAATAATTGATTAACTATGTTTTGACTGATAATAATTCATTAATTGGGGGATTGTCAACTGGAATAAGCTTTATAGTTTCATGAAATATCCTTGAATTAACTTCAGCTGAATATGCATTGAAATAAATCTTAATAATAAAATTTATTACTTCAGTCTATTATTATGTTACTATGGTTGCCGTAAGCTTATTAAGTGCAGCAATTAACTACGATAACCAGTCTGAAATTTACTCTTCACCGTCTATGCAAATAATTTGATAATTAACATATTTTCTCCTGATAATGGCGTGACACACTCGGTTCAATAAGGTAAGGATTGAAAGGAACCTACTTGATGTTGCTGTCGGGTGGATTGTAACTGCAACACTTCGAGTATAAAGTGCTTGTTATTAATTGTTCGACTTCAGAGAAAAGCACAGTCACTGGCAAGCCTCCTACAATTTTATCCTACGAAAATTACGTATATCTTACTTCCCTCGTTGTCGGTGGATCGACGGAAGTCCACGGCAGCGACACAATGTGGCATCGGGCTTTTACCGTTACGACTTGGGCCCACAGTGCGCTTCACATTTAAGTCCTCGTTTCCTCAGCACTATGCCCATTAATCCATAATAACTTGCCCGGCCATGCTTCCAGATATGCCGACCATTACTTTCCCGTCGTACTTAGATCCACACACTAGCCGTTAGATGTAACACAGCTGGGACTAGCAGCACTCGACTGTACTTCTTACTCCGAGCACGGCATTACTGCTACTACTACCCGCTGGCGCGCTCCCGCGCCCAGAGGCGCGACAAAACAATGTCTCTGACTTCAACAACTAAATATGCCCTGACTTGCCAATGTTAAATATTACATAATTTAAACATAGTATTTACAATACATATTTAAACTAGACAATGCAACGTATACAAACAGTTTCATGTGTTAAGTAAGCGAAAAAATTCATAGGAAGGACTGCGTTGTAGCGTCACAACACTTCCTTCCCTCATCACAGCCGCGCCTGTGTCCGTGACTTGTTTGCTAATGTCGTCGCCATTTTCCGCCAGCAGCGGAAAGAGCGTTTTGTTACGCCCGAAGATGATGGGCTGTTATCTCCCTAATGCTGCTAAACAGTTGGTGGTTCAAGTCAACTACAATGGCTCGAGGGCTTGTGATTTCTCGCGAGAGCCACCGTTTCCTGATGTGTCGGTAATAGAGGTGGCCAGTAAAATCAGACGTACCTGTATACGGGAAGATAACACGTTAACAAGTTTACTTGCAATATTTATGCGTAGTAACTCAGAAATACATAACTTTTAAATGCTGTAGTTTCCTGTCGTGCTGAGCTATATACAAGGTACAGTCACATTACTGTGACCATTGCCTATGTTCGACGTCAACGTCTTCCTCTTTTATCCTACGTCTACATCTACATCTACATTTATACTCCGCAAGCCACCTAACGGTGTGTGGCGGAGGGCACTTTACGTGCCACTATCATTACCTCCCTTTCCTGTTCCAGTCGCGTATGGTTCGCGGGAAGGACGACAGCCGGAAAGCCTCCATGCGCGCTCGAATCTCTCTAATTTTATTTTCGTGATCTACTCGGGAGGTGTAAGTAGGAGGAAGCAATATATTCGATACCTCAACCAGAAACGCACAATCTCGAAACCTGGACAGCAAGCTACACCGCGATGCGGAGCGCCTCTCTTGCAGAGTCTGCCACTTGCGTTTGCTAAACATCTCCTTAAGGCTATCACGCTTACCAAATAACCCTGTGACGAAACGCGCCGCTCTTCTTTGGATCTCCTCTATCTCCTCTGTCAACCCGACCTGGTACGGATCCCACACTGATGAGCAATACTCAAGTATAGGTCGAACGAGTGTTTTGTAAGCCACCTCCTTTGTTCACGGACTACATTTTCTAAGGACTCTCCCAATGAGTCTCAACCTGGCACCCGCCTTACCAACAATTAATTTTATATTATCAATCCACTAAAAATCGTTCCCTACGCATACTCCCAGATATTTTACAGAAGTAACTGCTACCAGTTTTTGTTCCGCTATCATGTAATCATACAATAAAGGATCCTTCTTTCTATGTATTCGCAATACGTTACATTTGTCTATGTTAAGGGTCAGTTGCCACTCCCTGCACCAAGTGCCTATCCGCTGCAGATCTTTCTGTATTTCGGTGCAATTTTCTAATGCTGCAACTTCTCTGTATACTACAGCATCATTCGCGAAAAGCCGCATGTTTGGGCATTGTCTAAAATAAAAATCAGATCAACTATTTAGTAACAAATACACTAAGTTCACTTTACACGCTTTACTTTCGATTTATATTCAGTCACTACATCACTTTGATTACTCAGATTTTACTGTTTGTTTTATTCACTCACTGCCCTACTTTTTTCTGTTCCTCCTAACGTCACTGATAAGAAACTGACGTTCGAACCCACGACGAGTCTTGGATCATATACCCCTACCAGAGGCTAGGCCCCCTTGTGGCGAATTCCGTAACATATCAAAATACTTCGAATGGTCCACAATGCTCCAGAACATTCCACAACATTCGAGAGTATTCTGGAATGTTCCTCAATGATCTGGAATATTCCAGGATGTTTCTGAACATTCTGAATTCTTCCCGAATGTTCCAGTCTATTCCCGAACATTCCAGATCATTGTGGAACATTCCGGAACATTCTGGGATGTGTGGAATGCTCTCGAATACCCTAAAATGTTCTAGATATTTCCAGAGGCCGAAACTTCCACGTCCTTATATATTCAAAAGCACGCCTTCAGGTAAAAACGGGAACCTTCTTCACGGGTGGAGGACTGAGGGCTACCACACCGTAAACTCCCTTGGTCGTACCGGGACTCGTTTCTAAGTTTTAGCACCACGTACATTGTACACTTAATTTAATAATATACCGGGTGATCAAAAAGTCAGTATAAATTTGAAAACTTAATAAACCACGGAATAATGTAGATAGAGAGGTAAAAATTGACACACATGCTTCGAATGACATGGGGTTGTATTAGAACCGAAAAAAACAAAGTTCACAAAATGTCCAACAGATGGCGCTGGACAGCAAAACTGCTACCGTGACGGGTGAGAGCTACGCCGATATGTTACAGAATCGCATCATCCCCAGCCTGGCCGATAAACACCTGCGGGAACGTACGATGTTTATGCAGGATTCCACCACATATTGCTAGACGCGTGAAAGATCTCTTGCGCGCGTCGTTTGGTGATGATCGTGTGCTCAGCCGCCACTTTCGTCATGCTCAGCCTCCCAGGTCCCCAGACCTCAGTCCGTGCGATTATTGGCTTTGGGGTTACCTGAAGTCGCAAGTGTATCGTGATCGACCGACATCTCTAGGGATGCTGAAAGACAACACCCGACGCCAGTGCCTCACCATAACTCCGGACATGCTTTACAGTGCTGTTCACAACATTATTCTTCGACTACAGCTATTGTTGAGGAATGATGGTGGGCATATTGAGCATTTCCTGTAAAGAACATCGTCTTTGCTTTGTCTTACTTTGGTATGCCAATTATTGCTATTCTGATCAGATGAAGCGCCATCTGTCGGACATTTTTTGAACTTTTGTATTTTTTTGGTTCTAATAAAAACCCATGTCATTCCAAGCATGTGTGTCAATTTGTACCTGTCTATCTACATTATTCCGTGATTTATTCAGTTTTAAAATTTATACTGACTTTTTGATCACCCGGTATAGTGATGACGAACTACAGTTTCAAATATTTTATTTTCTTTATTTTTCAGGTCATCTCGATTGTAGAATATGAAACATCCTAAACAGTGAAATTTACAAGCCTGCTCCACTTGTAAACTACCAATTTTTAATGCACTGGATATTTTCCCTTGAATAGCTTTACTTTAGCTTTGTTAAATATACATCTAAGTTGTTTGTTTGAAACCGAGCTGAAGAGCCGATGCTAAAAAATCGTCCTTTTAAGTAAGATTATTTTAAGTAATAACGATATATTATAGTAGCCAGTCTAATGTGCGCAATAATAGCTGCTATAATCTTTCTCTGGGATAATTCTTATGAATCAATAAATGATTGTAACCATTCCTTTCTGTAAGTAAGTAAATAATTTCTCACAATATGCTAACCATAACTGAAGTTAACTGAGAGGTCAATTAATAGTCTTTTTTAATGTCAATCCGCAGCTATTTGCAATGCGTTCTGTGTTATATAGTCAATAGGCAGCTTGAATGTTACCTCGAATTTTGGTGTAATGTACCATGTCGTCTCCGAATGCAAATTCTTTAACGATTGGCCGTGCACCACTAATAATTACCAAAATCAATTGAGACATGTTTGGATGCTTAAAATAAAACTCATATTATGAACTCCATCGTTTCATGCTGGACAATGAATAACAGCAGAAAGCAAATCCGTGATCGGGCAGCGCACAAGATTGCTGCTGCAGTGTTCATATATTCCCTGGTGTATGAAATTTTCGTTAATTATTTCACGATATACTATATGGCCCCTGATGGGAGCAGCAAACCTTTTACTTACGAAAAGTTTCTGTTACCATTCTCTCTTAGATATTCTATGGCTCAAGACCAATTGCAAAGTTTTTATTATTTCTTTTAAACATGTTATAAACAGTTCAGTATAGCAGTTACTCTTTGTCCTTTGGACACGTCGCATGAAATAAAGTTTAAATCACAGGCAGATACAAGTTGTCTATGAACTTAATTCATGTAGGTTCTTAATTTTTAAATCGTGTTCAAATGTTCAAATGTGTGTGAAATCTTATGGGACTTAACTGCTCAGGTCATCAGTCCCTAAGCTGACACACTACTTAATCTAAATTATCCTAAGGACAAACACACACACCCATGCCCGAGGGAGGACTCGAACCTCCGCCGGGACCAGCCGCTCAGCCCGTGACTGCAGCGCCCTAGACCGCTCGGCTAATCCCTCGCGGCTTTTTAAATCATCTTGAGTCCTCTTTCCTGGAAGAAAATCGTGACACAAAACTCGGGTGTTTCATCATTTCTTACATTTCTTAAAATACAATTGCGTTGCTCAGGATTGGAATTTTTTACCTCCAGGAACATTCATTTGTTTCCCCGTTTGGACACGACTCAAGGAGAAACCTGGAAAAACCCGAGCAAACCCCGCAACCCAGGGTTTTATAATCTGACCCTGTTGCGGGAACCCAAGTAATGTTGCGAGCGGTAGGACGTAGACAGTGTGGTAAATGGAGATTTGAATCAGTCCGGGAAGTGTGCATGGATAGGCGACATGGTTAAGGCGATTGCTCACGATAAGAGGGAAATCGGGGTTCGAGTCCCGGTCCAGCACAAATTTTCATGTGTCATCAGTAGATAATATCGTGACGCACCTCCTTTTGCCCGTTGCAGTTTTGCAACTCCATGTGGAATGGACTCAAAAAGTTGCTGGATGTACCCTGCAGAAATATTGAGGCATGCAGATCTCTATAGCCGTTCATAATTGCGAATGTTTTAGGTGTAGGGTTTTGTGCACGAACTGACGTCTTGATTACGTCCCATAAATGTGCGATGGGGTTCATGTCGGGCAATCTTAGTGGCCAAATCATTGGCTCGATTTGTCAGAATGTTCCTCAAACCACTCGCGAACAGTTGTAGCGCGATGACATGGAGCATTGTTATCCATAAAGATTCCATCATTGTTTGGGAACACGAAATCCGTGAGTGGCTGCATATGTCTGTAAGTAGCTGAACATAATAATTTCCAGTCAGTGATCGGTTCAGTCAGAGCAGAGGACCCAGTCCATTCCATGTAAACAAAGCCCACACCATAATGGAGTCAGCATGCACAGTACCTTGTTGACAACTTCGGTCCATCATTTCGTGGGGTCTGCGTCACACTCACACCAGAACTTCAGCTCTTACCCAACTAAAATCGGCACTCATCTGACCGGGCCAAGGTTTTACAGTCGTCTAGGACCCAATTGATATGGTCAAGAACCTAGAAGAAGCACTGCAGGCGATGTCGTGCTGTTAGCAAAGGCACTCACGTCAGTCGTCTCCTGCAATAGCCCATTAACGCCAAATTTCGCCCCACTGTCCTAACGGATATGTTCGTCGTGTGTCAACATGGATTTCTGCTATTATTTCACGCATTGTTGCGACTCTGTTAGCACTGTCAACTCTACGGAAACGCCGCTGCTCTCTGTCGTTAAGTGAAGGGCGTCGCCCACTGCATTGTCCGTGGTGAGAGGTAATGGTTGAATTGGTCTTCTTGGTACACTATTGACACTGTGGATCTCAGAATACTGAATTCCGTAAAGAATTCCGATATGGAATGGCCAGTGCGTGTAGCTCCATCTACCAGTCCGCGTTCAAAGTTTGTTAATACCCGTCGTGCGGCCATAAAGCCGGAAACCTTCTCACATGAATCACCTGAGTACAAATGACATCGCGACCAATGCCCTGCCCTTTTGTACTTTGTGTACGCGATGCTACCGCCATCTGATTATGTGCATATCGCTATCCGATGAGTTCTGTCACCTCAGTGTGCATACATACTGGTTGTCCGTACGTAATATAAAAGGCGAAGTTGCGAATAAATTGCGTAATTTATGAGTAAGATCATGTCGACGTGCATGTGAGGGACGTTGGTGCTTGTGTGCAGCTATCTAGCGAGCGCGTGGTGCGGGCGTACAGCGAGCGAGTGCGACTGGTGCAGCCGGTGGTGAACGCCGTTGTGGAGGACCGGCTGGCCGCCGCCCTAGAGGAGGCGCGCCGCGTCGACCACCTGCTGGCCGTGGGGGCGGCGCCGCCCCCGGAACAACAGCCTCTGCTCGGCGTGCCGCTCACCGTCAAGGGCAGCTTCGCCGTCCAGGGTACGTGTCTTCCCAAAATCATGTAGTGTCCCACCCTGACGCCTTCATCGGGAGGACGACGGTTCAAACCCACGTCCGGCCATCCAGATTTACGTGTTATGTGATTTCACAACCTGCAACCTTACCCCTGATATAGAATAAATTTCCTTTACTTTACGTCTATGGTCACAAATTTTTTGTCATCAGAATACCGGTTACGATCTGTAATGACCGTCGTCAGTTCTATTTTATAAAAACATGTCCTAATGTTCTGCTAATTTTGTGTTTAACATTTGACGATGCCACTATGGCTGCAGTACATTAGGACATGCTTTTATAAAACAGATCTGAAGATGGTCGTTATAGACGGTAACCGGTAGTCTGATAACAAAAAATTTGTGACCATAGACGTAAAGAAAGGGAAATTTATGTGCTTTCCCTAAATCGCTCCAAGGCCAATGTCGCGATGTTTCCTCTCAAAGGGCACGGCCGTTTTCCGGCCCCCTCTTTGACCCAATCCGAGCTTGTGTTCAGTCTCTTAATGACCATCGGTTGATGGAACTTTAAACCCAATCTTCCTTCCTCCTTCATCCTGGCGCCTTTTCACAAGGGACATGCTTCACATCGTACGCCTAAGATGGTTCCCATTATGGATGGTGCACGTTTAGACGCCAGAATTAGTAAGTTAGTTAGTGTCATGTTCCATGGATCATCTTGTACGATAAATCGTAATGAGGTGGAACGAGTCATTTTATGTTCCCATCGGAACTAAATTTGTACATATGTTAACGTTCTGAACATTTCTATGTTTTTTCAAAGAAAAAAAAAGATATACAGATGTTGTTAGTAAGTCCTACACATTACATTAACAGAATTCTTCTACGGACTAGAATGAATAGGCAAGGAAAACTGTCTCAGATTATTTTAGAATTTTACTTTGCTGTCTGTGAGACATTCTGTGGCACTGGATAAGTGATCAAAAACTTTTTTGCAGCATTTTGCACCCCTTTCTGTGCTAAAGGCATCATTAATGTGGAGTAATAAAAGTCATTTTTCCTTCTGGTAGTGTACTTATGTACGTCACTGTTCCTTTTGAGCTGTAGTGGATCATTCACAACGAACTTCGTGAGGGAATAAACTAATGTGAAGCAGTTGTCTGAATGCCCAACTCCTTAAACAGATATCTACAGGATGATCCTAGGTGAGCGCTAAATATTATTCTTACAGCACAGTTCTGAGCAATGAAGAATTTCTTTCTTAAAGATGAGTTACCCTAGAACATTATCCCATATGACATTATTAGATGCAAATATGCAAAATGCGTCAATTGCAAATGTAACTGGATTAAGTTATTTTAGGAGTACTAAAATATTTAAATTCTCATAAATATGGAAACCTAAGAATTTGGAAGTTTCCCCTTATTTGTTATTTCCTCGTCATGTGTGACACTTCTCATTGGTATAGTACTCCTATATGTGCAGAACTGAATATGTTGTGTCTTTTTTAAAACTGAAAAGTGAGAACATTCGTAGAGAACCAGTCAATGAAACTTTTAATAACAATGTTTACCATTTCTTCTGTTTCCGTACGTACGCTTCGATTGGTTACAATACTAGTCGCCGGCCGGAGTGGCCGTGTGGTTCTAGGCGCTACAGTCTGGAGCCTAGCGTCCGCTTCGGTCGCAGGGTCGAATCCTGCCTCGGGCATGGATGTGTGTGGTGTCCTTAGGTTAGTTAGGTTTAATTAGTTCTAAGTTCTAGGCGACTGATGACCTGACCTCAGAAATTGAGTCGCATAGTGCTCAGAGCCATTTGAACCATTTGAACAGTACTAGTCTCATTTGCAGCAAGAAATAATTCTACTTGTTATATATTACGTGGAAAAGTGTTTACATATATGAGGAACATTAGTGGACCTTACATTGAGCCTTGGGAAACCCATAAGTGATTTCTCCCTAGACAGAATTACAGCCTTGGACTACATTGGTTGAACGACTAAGAACAACTTTCTGCATCCTTTTAGTCAGATATGACATTATCCATTGGTTGGCTGTATCATCAGTCCCATAAAACTTCTATTTATCTATTAAAATATTGTGATTCACACAGTCAAATGCCTAGGTCGCTGGAAATACGAACCGACGCTATTTTATTAATTAATGCTCGTAAAACCTGCGAAGTCAACATTTAAATGGCATTCGCAGTAGATCAACCCTTCTGAAACGCAAACTGTGATTTAATTAGGATATTATTGTTGCTTAGATACTATTCCAGATTACACCACCTTCTGAAAGATTTTGCAAAATGATGTCAGACAGGTCGGTAGTTATTGACATCTCTCTTTATCACCTTTATTAAAGGGGAGTTTAACAACGACACATTTCAGTCTCTCTGGAAAAATGCCTTGAGATAGTGATACATTACATATTTCAGATAAGACTGGGCTTATTATATGGGAACAAATTTTTGGTACTCTGTTAGAAATACCATCGTAAACGTGCGTTCGTATGATTTAATTTTATGAGAATTACTTTTTCTATATCCCGCTGTGATTTTTCCCTTCAACTGTTTGTCTCTGTCCTTTCTACTAGTAGTACTCTGTAGTCAAGTTTAATGAGCCCATTGATGTTCCACGGCATCAACATGGGTAATATGAACATAAGATTCATATATAACTAGTGACTTGCTTCGACTTTGTACAGGTAGCAATAAGTATCTACGGCGGGGTGATTTACCTAGCTTAGCGCTAAAAAATTATATACACAAACCTCCCTCGTGAGTCAGTCAGTTTATTAGTGAAAACTATTAAAATCTCTAGAATACTTTCTGAAACTAGCCTTCACACACAGACAAAATGGTTCAAATGGCTCTGAGCACTATGGGACTTAACTTCTAAGGTCATCAGTCGCCTAGAATTTAGAACTATTTAAACCTAACTAACCTAAGGACATCACACAACACCCATGCCCGAGGTTGGGCAGACTGTAGCGGGTGGATCTTACCCCCACGGTATTTCTTCCCAGATGATGTGTACAAAGTTTGGTGGAAATCGTTCCAGGTGTCTAGGACGAGCTTTCTATCCGTGGTTTTGCCCACGTATATAACAAATTTCGCACATTTCTTGTACACGCATTTCACCTGTATCTCTAGCGAATTTCACCTTGCACCTTCATTTTCACCCAGTTCAATGTTTGACATCGTATCCCCTGAACAATGTGTCGTGCAGTGATATAATTTTGCAGGTACACTCACTGGCAAATGTGGATACTGTCTGCAAAAGATTTCGCGAAAACAGTGAGTAAGACAGTAATAAATTAAAACCGCATGCTCCATACGGCAGATTTACTGCTTGAACCGCGAAAATGTAGTAAGCGATAAAACTTTTTCCTTACATCATTTTCTGGAGATTAACGAGAAGAAGATTCGTAAAGATTTGAAATTATGTTTAAAGTCTGCTGTAGGTTAATAAATGGTGTCATACTCAAATATTGAATAAATAAAGTATGGGTATTCGCGAGTCGTGGGTTACGCTGCTTCTTCACCTTGACACTCACCCAACGGCGCCCATCTGATAGTTTGTAGAGGCGAGGGGGAGAGGGAGGGGAGGGGAAGGAATACCTGTGGGCATGGAGTATTTTTAATATTTTTAAGACGAATGGCGACTTGTAAGTAGCCATTAAAAAGATCAAATTCCGACACTGTTAAATACCAGCGTAAACCTAAACTTAAATCATTTTCTTGAAAGAAAAACTCTTGAATACACTATATTTTTTCCTTCCCCTGGGAGGTAGCGGGGTGAAGCGGGTGGGTGATGGGGGCAGTCTCCTCTCCTTTGATAGATGGATGGTTCATACCACTACAGCGGTTGTCCTCAGCCAATAAGTGATCTGTGTACCAAGTTTGGTTAAAATCGGTCCAGTGGCTTAGAAGGAGATGTGGAGCATACATACACCCATGTTTACAATACACAGATGGAAAAGAAGTCCCATCATCAAGAAGGAGATAAACGAAAGTTAGTAGTCGTTTTTCAACATCTGAAAGATGACATCTATTCCAGTTTCACGCCAGTAGCTTTAGAGTGACGCAAGTAGCGCCACTACGAGGAAGTAACTCAGGTTTGCTTTAAATACCGTCTTGTAACGGTCATGAGCATTAGTAACCTTCGTGGTTGGACGTAATGAGTCGATATTAGTCAAGAATACCTTTAAGACGACGAAGATGCGATTATCAAGAGTTCACTGAGTTTGAACGAGATCGTAATGGGACTACGAGAAGCTGGATGTACTTTCCATGATATTGCAGAAAGGCTTGGCAGGAATGTAGCCACTATACGTGATTGGTAGCTGCGGTGGTCACGGGAAGGTATGTTCGCAAGAAGACCGGGCTGCGGACGACCATGTGGTACTAACGAAAGGAAGACCGTCGTTTTTGGCGTACGGCTCTGGTGCATCATCCTGCGTCTGCAGCAGCAATTTGACCAGTAGTTGGTACCATATTGACAAAGGAACTGTTACAAATCGGCTACTTCAATGACAGCTCCGAGCCACTACAGTGTGTGATCTATTGACTGCAAACCACCGCCGTTTGCGACTTCAGTTGTGTCAAGTGACGGCTCACTGGAGGGCGAATTCGAAATTTGTTGCGTTTCCTGATAGAAGCCGGATCCGCCTCGGTTCGATGCCAGCAACGGGCGTGGATTGGTTAGAAGAAGGACAAGTGAGCGCCAGCAACCAACCTGTCTGCTTGCTAGACACGCTGGTAGCTACAGCTGGAGTTACGGTCTGGGGCGCGACTTCATATGACAGAGGAGCATTCTCGTGATTACCCCACGCACCTTGACTGCAAGTCTGTATGTCAGTTTGGTGATTCGACCTGTTGTTCTGCCATTCATGAACAGAATTCCAGGGGGTATTTTCCAACAGAATAATGCTCACCCACATACGCTCGATCACCAGATCTTTTTCCAGTCGAACACATATCGGACATCATCGGACAACTCCAGCATCATCCACAAACAGCATTAACTGACCTACTAAGTGCAACAGGCACGGAGCTCCACCCCACAAACTGTCATCCGACGCCTGTACGATACAATGCATACACGTGTGCATGCTTACATGCAACATTCTGGTGGTTACACAGGCTGTTAATGCACCAGCAATTCACATTTGCGATGACTTTTCTCGCGCTTACCCGTGATCTTGCAGCGTTATCACCTAAAGATGTTGCCTAGACAAATGTACTCTACATAGATTATTTCTTGGTGTTGTGATTTTTTTTCCGTCAGTGTATGTATAACAATATGATCAGAGAAGCAGAGGATGATTTCCAACATCACAGGACAAGGCAGATGTATCAAAATATAAAAAAAATCCTTTGGTAAATTCAATAAAAGGGAACAGTTTATAAAGGATCAGTATGGGAAAATATTGACCAACAGAAGTGACATATAAAACAGATGGAAGACATACTTTTCACAACTTCTCAACTGCAATGACCCACACTCTTACTTTAAACTGGAAGAACCTGATACAATTGATACAGCTGATACAGTTACTACCCCATCAGTTAATGAAATACAGCAAGCAATAAAGAAATTAAAGAATAACAAGGCCTGTGGTGAGGACAAGATATACGCTGAGTTATTAAAGAATGGAGGCCCACAACTGGAATTAGAAATACAGGCGTTAATAGAAACAATTTGGGAGACGGAAACCATTCCTGCAGATTGGAAAACTGCAATCGTGTGCCCCATATTTAAGAAGAAGGATCCACTAGTTTGTGATAACTACAGAGGAATTGCCTTACCGGATGTCACCTACAAAATCTTATCAAGCTGCCTATTAAACAGGCTGATACCAATAACAGAAGAACTGATTGGGGACTAGCAATGCGGTTTCCGCAGAAACATCCACATTAGATCATTTATTCACCCTAAGACAAGTAACTGAGAAGGCGTGAGAATTCAATGTAGATGTCCACATATTATTCGTAGAATTTAGAAAGGCCTATGATAGCATACACCGACAGACACTCCTAAATATAATGAAGGAATTTAAAATACCATCAAAATTAATCAAATTAGTTAAAATGTTTATCGATGAAACTTCATGTCGCATAAGGACACCGGTAGGAGAAACTGAAGATTTTAAGGTGTACACTGGACTGAGACTGAGGGATGCCATTTCACCTATTTTATTTATCCTTGTCCTAGAGAGGATTGATAGAGAGTTTTCTAAAACCAGTCCACAAGGGATCCATCTACAGGATGTGAACATTACAAGACTTGCCTATGCAGATGATGTAGCACTAACAACTAGTTCCAAAAGAGAATTAATCAGAATGATGCAAAATTACAACAAAATTGCTGAGAAAACAGGATTACCTGTTAATGAAGAAGAGACAGAATACCTGCCCATAAGTAGGAAAACCAGAAAAGATGCACCTCTGACTGTAGATGGATTCAATTTGAAGACTGTTGACCACTTCAAGTAGGAAGTATTTTTAGTAATAACAACAGAATAGATATAGAAATAGATCCCCATTTATCAACAGCAAACAAGACACTTTTTAGTTTCATCAAAATTCTAAGGAAAAGATCACTTCGCAGTAACTTCAAAATCCGCTTATATCAATCGACCATTATACCTGCGATGTTATATGGATGTGAAACATTAATATTTGGAACGAAAGATGAAGAAAAACTGTTAATATTCGAAAGAAAAGTACTAAGGAAAATTTTTGGACCTGCATAAGACGAAAATAGCATGGAATGGAGAATAAGAAGAAATGAAGATTTAAGAGGGCTGTACAAACACCGTAACATCGTCGAAGTGCTCAAGAGGAGAAGGTTGAATTGGGCAGGCCATATAGCAAGAATGACAGAGAATAGACTACCTAGAATGGCATTCAGCAGAACAATAGAAGGAACGAGAAGAAGAGGGAGACCCAGAATCAGATGGCGGGATAACATTCGGGAGGACACAAACAGGATGAACAGCAACAGCAACTGGACAAACAGCGCGTTGGACAGGCAGAAGTGGAAGAGGCTCATAGAGCAGGCGTATGGTTGATAAGGCCTTTGCCACATGTAAAGTAAGTAATGTATGGATGAAGTCTAGCGGCCTTCCCCAGCTACGCACAGGTAGGAGGGGCTGTACCGCCGGACGACTTGTTTGGCGTATTCGTAATTTTGTTTACGTGGCGCTGCGTAGAGTTATGATTAAAAATCTGAAAACAGCATTAGGTAACTTTAATTTATATGAATGTGATGGTGTTAAGCTGCACACGCCACTTGCTGGCTTACTGCAGCGCCAAATGGCGTGAGCGGAGTGCCCCACGGCTACCCGCCAACAGTGCGAGCTGTACATCAAGGGGTCGCGCCTCCACGGCTGCACGTTTGCCAGCGGGGCAGTTGCGCTTGTCCGACACGAGCATCAAAATCCTGGTAGCAGTTTCTGAAAGTAGCCTTCACATACAGACAGAAAAATCGCGGTGCGCGACTAATTAATCGTACTGCAGCCAATTTGCACCAAATATTTATAAATTACTTGCACGAACCTTCCTTGTGAATCGGTGTATCTGTTAGTGGAAACGTTATCAAAATCCCAACAATCGTTCCTGAGATTAGCTTTCGTATATAGGCAGAGAAAATCGATGGCATAATTTAATTTGCGATATGCATAGAGATAGAATGTTCCTACTACATATGTACGCATTTTGGTAATAACTTCGTGAGGCTCAGTGTTCTGGCGCAAGTCCTTCAGTTGGACGTCACTTAGGCAATTTGCGCCTCCTATCCATTTATCCAACTGGGAAAAGGCGACTTGAGTTTAAGGTTAAATCCGGAACGCGTTTCGTGCCTGGCGACTGTCCACGTCATTGAGAGAAGACGTCTCAGTTGGTCTTTACTTGTCCCTCGGCTGAAGAGCAGGTTTAATGTACCGCTGATGCCCACCTACCGCCCATATGGGGCGAGGGAGGACGAAATAACAACAAAGACAAAAAGATGTACAATATAAATCTTCGCCAAGCTTTGCTGCTCTCTGTAGTTGTGGCATCTTTCTGCATTAAAGCTTTTCATGTCGGATACCGCCTCCTCTGTAACTGACCGGCTCATAGCTTCTATTATAGATAACAGATAACTACATTTATATTACACGCTCATCATTAATGTAATTGTTTATACATAGATGTTCCCCGTGACTCAGTAAATCTATTGGCGAAAACAGTATAAAAATCCCCATAATACGTTCTGAGATTAGCCGTCACATAAATACTGGAAGAACGCGGTGGATCACTAATCTACGAGGCCGCGCTGAAAAGTAACGCCTCCGAATTTATTTATCTGTCTTTTTAAATAAAACAAACATTATTAAAATTCTGCACGTTTGTTGTTCGTATCTACATTCTTATTTCTCAACACTCTGGCGACGAACTCATTTCTCCGAAAGAGATACCTGTTTATTGGTACCGTCACTGTAGAATTATGTAACTGTATAGATAAAACATCTACTCACTGAGCGGCGGCGGAACACACACATAAAAGACGGTTGCAGTTGGCAAGCTTTCTGTTGACGGAGCGACAGCCGCACCTCTTCTTGCACAGGTTCACCAGTCTCAAACGAAAGTCCTCGACGGTGTCCTTTTAAGTTTGAGAACCAGATGAAAATCGCATGAGGCTAAGTCAGGGCTGTCAGGAGGATAATCGATGACACTGAATCCAAGCCGTCGAAATACAGATGTCGCAGTCCTCGTGACATTGTCATGCTGAAAGAGAGGGTGCTCCATATGTGGAGGAAATCTTCTACGATTAGCAACTTAATTACAGCACGCTGTTTCTCATCCGCCGACGTAGTTACGGGCACACCGCCATGATACACGCTACATTCTGGTCTCTCTAGCAGCAGATAGCTGGAAATATGTAGACACGAAGAATAAAAATGGCTATTGTTAATAACGTATGTTTTATTTAAAAAGTTTTAAGAGTTTTCAAATAAGAAATTTGGAGATTATGTTTTTCAGCACGCCCTAGTAGTAATATGTGCAGATATAGCTCAATTGAAGCTGTTAGTGGGATCTTGTTTTATCTTTCACTAATTTCGAGTTCGGGAACACAAGGTGTTTACAGCATATTTTTTCTGCCATGTTTCATCACATTTCTGTAGAATTTATACATCCACTTTAAAGTTTAAGCCACTGAGGTGAGGAAATTCACTTTCAAATGTGGATTGCAATAATTTGTAATCAATTTTTAGTCAGTCTGCACAAGTCGGTTCTCGAGCGGTGGGCAATTGTCTGGTCTACTGGCTGGGAATTCGGGCGATGGAAAAAAAATCTAAATCAGCGGTTGCTTTACAGATTGCACTTAGTGAAAACAAGAGGAAGTGCAACTTGGTCACGTCGTCAGCTTCACCGTATGCATGGCTTGTGTAGATAGTGGTTAAAAAAAGTTTGTTTTATGGTGGAGAGAGCTATTATTGGTAAACAGCGATTTTCATCAGTATGTGAATGGAAGTAATTAGAGTCAACTGTAGCAGTGTGATACTAAATTTATTTTGTTAGGGAAATATGATATAAAAACTTTGCATCCCGATTTTGTGTCCCCAAAACGGGAGTAGGACGGAAATTCCTCTTTATAACAATTATTTTAGGCCAGATTAGTTTTAATATTTTAACGTCTTAAAACTACAATTATTGGTGGCTACCAAACTGGCGGTGACTGTTATATAGGGTCCTTGATTTGAAGAAGGATTCCAGTATTGCAGACAGACCTTCCTGGAAGGTAGCTGGCGGTTAGAACCAACCAGGTAATAGCGCTCTAGCAGATTTCCAGACTTCCTGCAGGACTCACTATCCATACACGGGGTCGGCACGGTTGTTATCATATTTGGCAGTGTCGATGTTAGAGGGCGGCCGGATGGCCTTCATGACGCCGCCCATGAAGATGTCCCTCTGCTTCCTCATTTTGGCTGCATTGAATCAACAACTGAGAAAGCCCCTTTCATTCCTATCATACCTCACGGCGATTGCTAACAACATTGCTGCACGAAACGTGTTAAATACAGCATTGGCTCCTATCTAGACTTCAGCCACTTTACTCAAGCCTGTGAGTAGGATCGAGTCACATGCTTGGAAAGCAATATATTCTTTGGGTTTCACTCATTGGAAGTGGTGGGTATGCAAGGTGAATCAACATAACAAGTAGTTTTAGTCTTATTGTTTAGTTAATGGTTGAAAATTAAGTTGAGTAGTGTGGGATATTGTTCAAATTAGTGAAATAATACTTTCTTATACACTGAGGTGGCAGAAGTCATGCGGTATGTGCTAATATCGTGTGCTAATATCGTGTCGGACCTCCTTTTGCCAGAGATAGTGCAGCAACTCGACGTAGCATGTACTGAACAAGTCGCTGGAAAACCCCAGCAGAAATATAGGGCCATGCTGCCTCTATTGCTGTCTACAATAGCGAAAGTGTCGCCGGTGCAGGATTTTGCGCACGAACTGATCTCTCGATCATGTCCCAAAAACGCTTGATGAGATCCGTGTCGAGAGATCTGAGTGGCATTCGCTCAAATTGTCCAGAACGTTCTCCAATCCAATCGTGAACAATTGTGTCCTCGTGACACATTTGGGGATATGAAGTCCGTGAATAGCTGCAGATGGTCTCCAAGTAGCAATTTCCAATCAATGATCGCTTCAGTTGGACCGGAGAATTCAGTCCACTCCACGCAAACACAGCCCACACCATTATGGAGCAACCACAAGCTTGCACAGTGGACAGTTGACAACTGGGATCCATGGCTTCGTGTGATCTGCACCATATTCGAACCCTACCATCAGCTCTTACCAACTGAATTCGGGACTCATCTGACCAGGCCACGGTTTTACAGTCGCCTGAAGTCCAATAGATACGGTCACGAGCCCAGGAGCAGCGCTGCAGGCAATGTAGTGCTGTCAGCAAAGGCACTCGAGTCGGACGTCTGCTGCCATAGCTCATGAACGCCACACTTCGGAGCACTGTCCTAACGTATACGTTCGTCGTACATCCCACATTGACTTCTGCGGTTATTTCACGCAGTGTTGCCTGTCTGTTAGCACTGACAATTATACTTAAATGCGGCTGCTCTCGGTCGTTACGTGAAGCCCGTCAGCTGCTGCATTGTTCTTGGTAAGAGGTACTGCTTGAAATTTGGTATTCTCGACACATTATTGACACTGTGGATCTCGGAATATTGAATTTCCTACAAATTTCCGTGGCTCTAGTCTCAACTACCATCCCACGTTCATTCCCGTCGTGCGGCCATAATCACGTCGGAAACTTTCTTACACGAATCATCTGAGTACAAATGACAGCTCCACCAATGCACTGCCGTTTTATACATTGTGTACGCAATACTACCGCCATCTGTAATGTGCATACTGCGGTCCTCTGACTTTTGTCATCTCACTGTATGTCATCATGTTATAGGAAAATAAAATAATACGACTGAAAAAAAGAGTACGTTTTACTGAGTGGGGGCCCTACAGATCATTAGCGTCCCTTGTGACCTAAAACCCAACCTGACAGGAAGGGAGGTGTTCCCAGAGCACGATATTGAGAACTGGTTGTGTACATATTGGCAGGGCTGAGCCACGCGTGCGGACGACTGTCGCACGCGGCGGTGAAGGCGGACCGCGACGCGGAGGCGGTGAGCCGCCTCAGGGAGGCCGGCGCCATCCCGCTGCTGGTGAGCACCACGCCCGAGCTGGGCCTCTGCTACGAGACCTACGAGAAGATCCACGGCGTTACCCGCAACCCCTACGACACCAGGCGCACGCCCGGCGGCTCGTCTGGCGGCGAGGTAGGTGACTCTCCAGAAGGTGCTCTAAGCATTAGCATTAGTCTTGTAATTTGTATCGTTATCACTGCGGCCGTTTGCTGGAACATGATTACACAGAGAAACACGTTTTTGCCTGTTGTTTACTAAGAGAAAGACACGTAGTATATACAGCACGCAGAATAATATGATCAGCAGATGCGCACTCGGCAGGGTACGTGTGGGGAAAGTGCTAGTGGTGGTGATTGCAGGCAGGCGCTGTAGGGGAAATGCCGAGGGTTGGATTTTTTGGTTGGTTGTTTGGGGAAGGAGACCAGACAGCGTGGTCATCGGTCTCATCGGATTAAGGAAGGATGGGGAAGGAAGTCGGCCGTGCCCTTTCAGAGCAACCATCCCGGCTTTTGCCTGGAGTGATTTAGGGAAATCACGGAAAACCTAAATCAGGATGGCCGGACGCGGGATTGAACCGTCGTCCTCCCGAATGCGAGTCCAGTGTCTAACCACTGCGCCACCTCGCTCGGTCCGAGGGTTGGAGGGGAAGTGCCACCACGCCCACACCTGCATGGTGACCAGTCAAAAAGATCTGTCACCTCTGCATTCGTTAATATCTAAAAAGAATTTCGCTATTTACTTTCACGTGGCTTTATATCTTTAAGGTAAGTGTCACGAGTGGCGAATTTTGAATAAAACCTATGTTTATCTTGTTGCCGTATTAAAATTTGCTGCTTTCGCCTGAACAAAGTGGAATTTATACGACGTTACCTCACTAACACGCTGTGAAGACGCAGTTGCGAGGTAATTCTGAAACAGTGGTTTATTTAGTGAAGAACTGAGGAAAAGTAAGGTCAATAGCTTATGAAAGAGCACATCCCCAGTAAAAAAATGAACGTATAACATCTTTACTTACGTTGTTTCAAAACACAACGATATTTCTCGTTTCACCAGCTATACATGGCCTTTAAAAATTACTTTCTTTCTTCGAGATAGTTTGTAATTAGTGAAGTAACACTGTAGAAATGAAGTTTTGCATGTTAACTATATGGCAAAATACTCTTTTCTTTGCATGTTACTATTTACCAAAATTTCATTTCAATATCTCAAACCATTTATAAAATATAAGGAATGTTGTGAATATTTCATTCTAGTTTTATCGTTGGCGCACACTGACACAAATGAGTATGCTCGGCTCCCAGGTACTTATTACAGCTTCCCATTATTCTAAATAATTGAAACCTTTAAATGGCTTGGTAAAAAACATAAATAACTTGGAGGTGTCGTTTTTAATCGGAAACTCTTCAGATAGAAAAACAGAATTATTTAAATAGTTTTCAGGCTTGGTTTTTCAGCAAAAATTTCTCTTCGAGTGCTTACAAGTTTTGGTGTTTGCACTATTTTTTCTTTACTTTATTCTTTGCCTAAGACATCTTTAATTTATTTTTATAGGCATTGAAAACACTGGTAAAAGAACCATTGGTCCAATACAAAAAGGCTATGGAAGATCTTTGTCGTAATCATGAAAACACAAAATATCACAAATTTTCCATGTAGAAGGCTATAGAGTTCACCAAGTCTATGGAATCAAGTAAAAAATGTATTGCAGTTGTCCTCGATACCAAGAAATCTTTAGTTATTGAATAAAACCGGAAACGCTTGAGGCCTTTTATAAAGACTATACTCCTGTGTGCTAGAAATAACCTACCTTTACGAGGGCATCGTGATCACGGTTTAATTCCTCAGCTAAAAGAAGAAAAAACTGATTACCTTCTAGCTGGAAAACATGGAGTGCTTTAGAGTCTTTTGGCTTTTATTGTGGATGCTGGAGATGAAGTTTTAAAACATCATTTCAGTACATGTGGCCGAAACAGTTCTATGATAAGTAATACAGTCCAAAACGAAGTCATTCATTGCATTAGTGACGCTATTCACTCCTCAATATCGAGGGATCTGAAAAAGACTAAATTTTTTAGCATTATGTGTGATGAAACAACTGATGTCACCACTATGGAACAGATGATATTTTGTATTAGGTACATCGACATGGAGACCTTTATCAAAGAAGACTTTCTGGGTTTTACTGAGCTTAAGTCAACTACTGGCACTTCGATTGCAGAAGCCATCGATGAAGAACTCAAGATTACAGCGTGATAATAAATTCAACTGGGAGGAGCACACCACAGAACTGCTGAAGCGTCTTAACAAATCTCTGTTTGCAATGCGAATTTTGTCAGACATAGGGGATATAAAAATGAAAAAGCTGGCATACTATGCTTACTTTCATTCCATAATGTCATATGGGATTATTTTTGGGGTAATTCATTAAGCCAAGCTAAAGTTTTCCGGGCACAAAAACGTGCAGTAAGAATTATATGTGGTGTGAACTCAAGAACATCCTGCAGAAGCCTGTTTAGGGAACTAGGGATACTAACTACAGCTTCCCAATATATTTATTCCTTAATGAAATTTGTCATTAAAATATATCACTTTTTCAAACCAACAGCTCAATTCATGGAATCAATACTAGAAATAAGAATAATCTTCACAAGGATTTAAAGTCACTTAGTCTTGTACAAAAAGGTGTGCATTATTCAGGAACACACATTTTCAATAACTTGCCAGCAGCCATAAAAAGCTTAACAACCAATGAAATTCAGTTTAAGAGAAGCCTAAAGGATTTATTGGTGGCCAACTCCTTCTACTCCATTGATGAATTTCTTAGTAAAACCAACTGATTTGTATATAAGTACAACATAACTTCTGCACAATTTCAGTGCAGTAATGTGTTCACTGAAAATGTGTGTGTGTGTGTGTGTGTGTGTGTGTGTGTGTGTGTAAGTATAATCTAACTTCTGCACCATTTCAGTGCAGTAATGTGTTTATTGTAAATAAGTATTACAGTAGTTGTATTACATGTTTATTACCTTATAAATAAATAAAAAACTTCTTTAATTTTAAATTCAGTGCATTAGTATTTGTAAAATGACTCTTAGTGTTCATTAAAAATGACGATCATTCCACTTGGGACCTGTGGAATGGTACATTAGCTTATTTGTTTTAGTTGTAAATATTTGTCATGTATTGTTGTTTTTCTGACATGTTCCACATCCTGGAGGACCTCCTCACTACGGATCAATTGGAATGAAAGTAAATCTAATCTAAAAAAAAAAAAGATACTGCGGCTGAGCTATCAATATCTTTGTGGACAGGGATATGATGGCGGCTCAAACATGGCTGGGAAATTTAAAGGAGTTCAAGCTCTTATTTTAAGTAAACAACCGTTGGCTATTTATATCCACTGTTTTAACCACTCTTTGAACTTGTGCGTTTCTAAGTCTTGTGATGCTCCAACAGTTAGAAGTATGATGGGAATTGTAGGATCAGTTTCAGCAGTCTTGTCTGCCTCTGCAAACAGAAAACATTCCCTAGAGGAAGCTATATCACGACTACTTTACGGAGTCAAAGAAGACAAAGTTGAAGACAATGTGTCCAACAAGATGGGTGAAAAGACACGATACCCTTATTACTTTCTAGGAGCTATTTGTCCCGGTCGTGACCTTGCTTGACGAACATTCAAGTAGTCATGAAACCAACGCAGAAACAGCTAGTATAGCTTGTATGTTTAGTTCTGCTGTCCGAAGAGGAGACTTTTTAGTAGCTTTAGCAACTGCAGTATATTGCATCTCTTTAACTCTAAGACTAAACGAACAGCTCCAAAGTCCTAAAATGGATTTAACAACTGCCTTAAATGGTTCGAATGGCTTTGAGCACTATGGGACTTAACACCTGAGATCATCAGTCCCCCAGAACTTAGAACTACTTAAACTTAACTAACCTAAGGACAACATACACATCCATGACCGAGGCAGGATTCGAACGTGCGACCGTAGCGGTCACGCGGTTCCAGACTGAAGCGCCTAGAGCCACTCGGCCACTCCGGCCGGCTCTGCCTTAAATCATGTCAATGATGTGCTTGGGGTGCTCTAAACTGGCAGGAGATATTGGAAGTGTAATAGCAATGCCAAGACTATTTCAACACAAACCAAAAGAGACAACGTTCCTGCTTCAAAAGCCGAGGAATACTTCAGGCGAACAGTATTTTTACCTGTTGTGGATCGTTTCATTCCCAAGCTAAGAACAAGAGTTCCCCAAGAATTTCTCACCATATTACCACTTGAAGGTCTTATTCCTGCATACTGTTTAAAATACAGTGAGGATGAAGTGATCCAGGCATCCGAGAAATATGAACAGTTTTTGGAGAGTTCTTCGCTTTTAATGAAAGTAGAGCTGAAACTATGGGAGAAAAAGTGGGTTTATGAAATTAAAAGACCTGAAACAGCAACTGAAGGTTTAAAGAGCTGTGACAAGCAGTTTTTACCAAATGTATATGTTTTACTTCAAATATTTGGGACTATTCCTGTCACCACAAGCACTTCTGAAAGAAGCTTCTGTACTCTGAGACGAATGACGACTTATTTGCGTAACACTATGGGGCAGGTGCGACTAAATGGATTGGCTCTTGCAAATGTCCATAAAGAAAGAGATATGGACACTGAAAATACCATTGACATATTCAGTAAAAAGAAACAGAGACGAATGAGCATGACAAACTGAGCAGAAGACGGAAATATCCAGTGAATTTTGTTCTAGAATTGTTTTTATACTCATGTCAAGTTCAAGTTTTTACATTCATGTCACCTGTATCCAGAGAATTAATGAAAACTTATTTGTTGTAAGTTGACCTTTTTTATGGTTTATGTAATTTATAAAACCTCCCATGTGAAAATAAGTTTTTTTTTTACCCTGAACTCTACAACAGTTACCAAAAACTACTTTAAGCAACACCAAATTTTACCAATTTGTCGGTGGAGGATCCCAACTCTCCTTTTGTTAAGCGATATTCTATTCCCCCAACTCCCCTCCCCCCATTAGCCCTCCCCCCCCCCCTTGACCGACTTCTAGAATCACCCCTGTCCAAGACCATCTATATTGGTTCCCTTGAATAGAGTCTCCACGTCTCCATAATGTGGCTGCGAAAGTGCTACAATATTTCGACCAACATATGTAGGTGAAACAGGTTTTTTTAGATTATGAAACTAATTGAGTCACGATTGCGTGGCAACCCGAGTGCGTGAATCTTTGAATTTCTCTGTGTATATGCCGACGGTTTTTACTAGACAAAACTTATATTCTGCCTTCAGCACGCCAAACATAATTAAATAATGCTGAAAATTTGTTTTGTTTTTTATCTATATTGTTGACAAAATGGGGAAAATAAAACCATGTCATATGCAGTGCAACTGCATTGCCATTTAAATGAGGCATGTTCGCAGTTTCCCCTTCTTCCCCGTCTTCACGATCAGATTACGGGGCGTGGCGGTGAGGGAAATGCGCCAGCCAGGTCGAGCGCTATGGCACTCGTGCCAGGGCTCACCCGGCAAGTCGAAATCTTAGCCACCATTGCCCAGTGACATAGCTCTCAGTCCAAAAAACATTGGATTAATAAAAAATAATGAAAAGTCCAGATGGTGGTTTTAATTAATGCTTAATTTGTTGTACATAGCCACCCCATACTTATTTACAACGCACAGAACATTCGTACAACATGTGAGACTAAAAAGCTTTTCATGCTTTCGCCCATCACCAAATTATGTGAACATTTATATTTGCGTCAGTATGTTTTTATCGATTGCATTTTGATTGCTGCAGTTTCCCTGTACAAAATAGCAGTTCATTTAGCTAGCACTTTTTCCAGGTATCTATTTAGTTTCATTGAAAGCTATATGTGTCTTTTTGCTCAGTTAAGCTATAACTGAATCATTACCTGTTCTGCTGCTAAAAGGCCGGTCGGTGTGGCCGTGCGGTTCTAGGCGCTTCAGTTTAGAACCGCGTGACCGCTACGGTCGCAGGTTCGAATCCTGCCTCGGGCATGGATGTGTGTGATGTCCTTAGGTTAGTTAGGTTTAAGTAGTTCTAAGTTCTAGGGGACTGATGACCTCAGATGTTGAGTCCCGTAGTGCTCAGAGCAATTTGAACCATTTGCTGCTAAAATGCAGCAGACAGGTAGAACTTTACATGTAACTTAAAGCATAGGTGGGCAACTGGCGACCCTCAGATCGGATCCAATCCGTGATTGGTTTCTATCTGGCCCGTTGAAGAAATTTATGGGAGATAGGTAGAGAGAGAGAGAGAGAGAGAGAGAGAGAGAGAGAGAGAGAGAGAGAGAATCACTCCCTCGGATGTACGCCATTGTTGTGTACAACTTCATACACAGTGGCAAGGAGAGGTAGGCTTCAGAGTGATGCAGCAACTGCCATCGAAGGAAAGCTTGGGAGCAGCAGAAATGGTTCAAAATGGTTCAAATGGCTCTGAGCGCTATGGGACTCAACTGCTGTGGTCATCAGTCCCCTAGAACTTAGAACTACTTAAACCTAACTAACCTAAGGACATCACACACATCCATACCCGAGGCAGGATTCGAACCTGCGACCGTAGCGGTCGTGCGGTTCCAGACTGTAGCGCCTTTAACCGCTCGGCCACTCCGGCCGGCGAGCAGCAGAAATGATAAGCGAACAATGTAACATAGTAAACAGAAGATTTACTTAAAGTATTGTTCCAAGTGTACAAAGAAGCACTACAAGTAATACAGCAAGAAGTAGAGTCCAGCTCATTCAACGGCAACAAGGATGAGGCTCGGTGTACTAAGCACGAACGGTGGTGTCAGCGAAGAGGCTCCAAGCGCAAGTGGGCTGTGTGGCTGCCGCCGGCCGTCTGTCTATTCCACGGCGGCACAGAGGGTGCTTGTAGTCCAGTGCCGCTGGAGGTGTGCACCACTGGGACCGCCAGAACTCGCATGACCGCTGTTGGCGTCAGACAGAAACTTGCCATTCTGTTGTTCGCATTATTCTACTTTTGCTGCTGTGTAATACAGTCCAAATATGCGAAATTCAAGCGATTTAGACTTTTTAAATTTTCTAAATGAAAAAAAGATGACCTAATTCATTTAGCATTACAGAAGCAACTCATGCCAATGCGATCACTCTTCCAAAATGTTTCTAGACAACTATTTACGACATGCTTGCTAATAGTGTTTGTGGATATTACCACATAAAAGTTCAAACACACTAATAACAAACCTGTGACCAAAAATAACTAAGTTACTCCTAATTGTTTGTCGACTGGGACTACCTGTCTGATTCCGATATTTTCCATTTCTATTCATTCCCGTATTAACATTAGTAAATAATTCTTCTACATTGTGGACGTATTAGAAAAATACAACTGTTGAAACTGAAGATAACTTATAATGAATTAGCTGCAGCCAATTGTTTTTAAAGACATTTATTTTTCCATGATGACTTTCAAGATGCCTGGCATCCCATCTTCAGATGTTTACATTTATCTGTGTGTCGTGAACACAGCTTTTTTTACTAACGTTCTTGCAGAGTTTTTCAACTTTTAAGATAGCTATTGTAAAATATTTTAAATAAAGAAGCAATGTCCATGATACGTAAATAACTGTAAACATCTGAATTTGTGGTGAAAATAACATGAACATGCTCTCAGAAACGCGTGTCTTTAGGCACAATTTATTGCCGTGGCGTATCGGGAAAGGGACGACATTCAAATCGGTGCATTACAGCGTAGGCGTTAACGTCACAGGCGCTTTCGTTTTGACTCCATGCGCAAGGCGCTCTGCTGTCACGTCACGTGACGAGCCTGTCTGTGAGCTTAAATAAGTATGTGAATCACGCCCCCGAGTTACCAAAGGTTGCCCATGCCTGCCTCGAAGTATTAACAGCTACGGCAGCACAATGCAGAACACCCAAAAAATTTTATTATGCTTTTATTTTGCTCTATTGTGTTCTCCGATAAGTTAAGCGATTCCAAAATGTGTGTTCCAGTCAAGTTTCTTAAGACCCATTTCTAAATCTACCGATGCCGCTATCGTAGCTTTGCCAATCTTCAAACTATCTAGCGTGATGAAATGTAGTAAAGCACTTTTCTTAGGGCTGTAGATTGTATCTGTTAAACGAGATAGAATGGTGTGAGATATTATTACGAGGAATAAAAGTGGCCCGGAGAACAAGAGTCCCAGAGAACGAAGAAAGACAGAACAGGAAAGGAAATACAGTACTAATCTTACTAAAGCAGATGTTTAAAGAACTATAATTCATTTCTTGACACTCTTGGGCCCTGATCAGCAAATTGCTGAAGGCGGATCAAATCTTGACTGCTGGAATTGCTGCAGTCTCATCTGACATGTTCTGCTGCAGTTCTTGAAGACTATGAGGATTTCTGCGATATGCCTTATACATGAGGGCTCCCCACACAAAGTAATCGCCCACGGACATATCAGGTGACCTGGACGACCAGATAGGGGCCCGACGGGACTGCCTTCTGCTAACACCTCTGTCAGGCGTGAAGATGATGATAATGTTTGGTTTATGGGGCCTCTACTGCGTGGTCATCAGCGCCCTTACAAAGTCCCAATTTTTTCACAGTACAATTTTTTGCACAGACCAATCTAGTCACGGTCACGAATGATGAGGACAACACAAACACCCAGTCCCCAGGCAGAGAAAATACCCAACCCGGCCGGGAATCGAAACCTGGACCCCCTGTTCCAGAAGCAGCAACGTTCGCCACTAGATCACGAGCTGCGGACGTCAGGCGTGAAGATTGTGTAAATGTGCTCCAAAGTTTGGCCGGCTGTATGGGCAGTTGCTCCAATCTGTTGAAAGTAACTGTAGGTCTTTTCCTCCTCTGTTAATACTGCCACGAAGTCAGGTCCAATCGTATCCACTAGTCCGGGCCACTCATACTTGCTCCACCCTGTAGATGCGACCAATGAATAACAAATCTGTGTCACGTGCACTGATGAAATGTAGGAGACTGACAAGTTGCCTGTACGCATTTAGTAGTCTGTTGTAATGGCGGTTTACAAGTAGTTCAGATGGAAAAACGGATAATTACCCGTCTTCGGGTCGCAGGGGCACTATTTCATAAATGGCTGCGTTTGCTGCCTGTTCGCATGTTCCTGCAGTGAAACTTTTTCGTGTTCTGTTAATGGTGCCATTGTGGCATTAGCATCGCGACTGTTCGTGACTGTTAACCGACTTTCAGTACAACGGCTCCCACTCGTGTCTACGGGAACAGTTCAATGTCCATGAAGGAGGGGGGGGGGGAAGGAGGTAGTTTTGAAAAGAGGTTGTAAGATGAACGTCAACAAATGTAAAACGAGGATATAAGAATATAGTCGAATTAAATCTGAAGCTCCTGCAGAAATATGATTAGGGAATGATACAAGAAATGTAGTAGACAAAGTTTTCTACTTAAGCAGCAAAATAACCAATGACGCCAAAATCGAGAGAATATGAAAATGTAGATCGGGAGATGCAAGGAAAGCATTCCTGAACAGAGAATTTGTTAACATCAAATGTAAATTTAAGTGTTTAGAGCGGCGCGGGATTAGCCGAGCTGTCTGAGGCGCTGCAGTCATGGACTGTGCGGTTGGTCCAGGCGGAGGTTCGAGTCCTCCCTCGGGCATGGGTGTGTGTGTTTGTCCTTAGGATAATTTAGGTTAAGTAGTGTGTAAGCTTAGGGACTGATGACCTTAGCAGTTAAGTCCCATAAGATTTCACACACACTTGAACATTTTGAACAAGTGTTTAGAGTTTAGGATGATTCCGTGATGGTGTTATAACGTTCAGGGATATTGCAGAAGGATAAATGTTTCAATTTGAGGCAAGGGACCGTGGTCTGCAAAAGACCAAGTCGAAAGTTACAAGCGTAGATCGTTCTGATACCTCTGACAGTGAAACACATTTACCGGCACTGTTGTTGCTACGATTGTGGGGAGTAGGCAATTTTTATAGATCGAAGTATGAACGAAAACAAGGAAAAAAATCCAATAAACACGGGCATTAAAATGCGTATCACAAAAGCCATAGACACTTGTTCAGTAGGAGAGATGTGTTTCACACTAGCGAAGATGAACAAGTGTTCACAGCTCTTATGATGTGCATTGTACAGCCATTGTTTACTAGTAATTTTTTTCTTGCTTTCGTCCGTACCAACAGCCCTAAAAGGTATCTATCCGGCAATTTTACCAACAGCAGTATCTATATTTGTAATCGCTTTCAGAGCTATCAGAACGATTTTCGCTTGTAACTTTCGACTCGATTGTTTCCAGACGAGGGTCTCTTACCTCAAATTGTACATTTACCCTTCTACATCACTCTGAAAGTTTGTAACACCATCGCTGATTCATCCTGTATAGGCGTCAAAAGTGGACAACAAATAGTTCAGACACGAAGGATACAGAAGCTTCTTAAATGTGGTGCTATATAATAATGCTGAAGATTAGATGATGAGTTCATGTAGCTAATAAACATGTAATGAATCGAAATGGTGAGAAAGGAGTTTTACGACGCAACTTGACTACATGGAGGGATAGATTAAGAGGACACATCAGGAGGAAATAAGGGTTGAATGATGTGGTAATGAGTGTGGAACGTAAGAACTGTAGAGGGAGAGCAAGGCTTGTAGGAAGACGTAGAAGCTGCTATATTTGTTACGATGCGGGCTGCTGGATTTGTTACCAGCAGGCTCGAACAACACGCAAGTGTTACGGAGATGCTTCGGGAACTCAAATGGGAATCACTGGAGGGAACGCGACGTTGTTTCCGAGGAACACCATTGAGAAACTTTAGAGAACCGACACTTGAAGCTGACCGCCGACCGATTCTACTGCCACCAAGATACATTTCGCGTGAGGATCACGAAGATACGAGAAATTAGGGCCCACACGGAAGTATATAGACAGTTGTATTTCCCTCGCTTTATTTGCGAGTGGAATAGGGAAGGAACTGACTAGTAGAGGTACAGGGTACCCTCCGCCACCCACCATATGGTGGCTTGTGGTGTATGTATGAACATGTAGATGTAGAAGGCTTGCTTACAGTAAGTAGGTGCAAATGGATGTACATCAAACCAGCAATGTAATAAATGAGAGGAAAATTCCGTGTACGAGGCTTTCGCTGAGTATTAAGATGCTCTAAGGAACTGCAGTCCATGAGTCGGTAGAGCTCAGTTGCAGCCAGTAGGGAACTGCGTTGCCCATGCTGTTCTTGTTTTCACTTACACGTGAAAACTATGGTAAATTTTAACCTCGATGGCCAGATGAGGATTTGAAGCTCGTGCTCACAATCGTAAAAGAAAATTATAGCTTGAATTTGCACTGAATGTGACTCTGTAATTACCCTCAAATTTTGATGCGCAGCTCGTAGTTAAAGGCTCTGAGGCTAAGCTGCCACACAATATATATTAATATACATTTGTCTGTACTGGATAACAGAATTTAAATGATCAAGGAAGCATCTCAAGTATTTCTGAGACGAATTTACAGAATGACAGTCATCTTCTTGTAACTGTTGATATCTGATATCAAGTGATGTTTTTCGAAGAGGTAGCAGCTGTTCTAAGGCTGCGCCTTGTTCTATAGAGTACAACTTTTATGGGCCTTCCGAAGGCTCACTCCCTTCAGCCTAGCCACATGTCACATCTACGTCACAAGAAAAACTTGGGAGACGCCATATTGTATTTCTTACTAATTATTTGAATCCCTTTGTTAATGAATTTTATGTTATAACTGACATCCACGAATATTTGCCACTTCAAAGCATTAGCACATTAAGTAGCTTCTGAAAACGCGTCGTTATTGGTACGATTTGTTGTAAGGAAATGGCTGCAAACGTCAAGCTAGTGGGCAAAGAATTTTGTACTTCGTTGTTTTCGAATTATAACTTGCATATTATGAAAATATGCCGTTTCGAGGCAATGACGCATTGAAGATGTCTGAAAAATTCGTCGTTCTTGGTACTATTTGTTATAATTAAACGTCTGTTACTAAAATACCGGCGATTAATGCCTTTAAGGGGTCACGCAATACAAGACGCATCAGTGCAGCAGTGTACAATAGTCTACAATGTGATGCAGAGATGTTTCGCATCCTCCTTTCTCCAGTTTTTATTTATTCAACTTTGCGTTTTCTGAAAGGTTGTGGGACTTTCTTATTAATTTAATAGATGTATGCTCTGTAATATGAAATGTTCTGTAAATGTAAGAGCTCTCTCTCTTTTTCTCTCTTCGGAGTGAGTTCGTTCCATAGTGTGGACGTGCCAGAGAATATACCAACGAATTGCAAGATTGGTTTCGACGTCTCTCCCGGATTCGATAGCAATTCAGTATTCATTTATTTATGAAAAATCACAGTCACAGGGCAAGATCGCTCCTTACTGCACACACAATCACAGCAGCAACGTCACTGCGTCGATGCACTATCTCACGAACGGCGCGTATTGAACACAAAAAAAACATTAAATGTCTCAAGTTTAGAGCTGAAAATACGAAAGCTTGCAGAGATGTTAACATACACGGCACTAAAGATCTCTCCAAAACGTTTCTTTTAGCACGATTTGTTGTGGTAAAATGGAAAAAGTGACGTAGGCAGATAAAATGCTATCTACAGATCTTAACTTGGAGTTAGATTTTGGTGTTATTTACTAGCTGTTTCTGAAACGAAAAAAAGACACAATATGTAAATTATTGCTGGAATTTGATATTGCATGGTGAAAGAATCATCTATAACGTAGTTCGAGGTCTAGGTTAGTTCCGATCGATAAATTCTGTAGCGTTCTTCGAATGGAAATCACAGTCCACGCCTGCCTCAAAATACTGTACCTGAAAGCAGAAATAGCGCAGCCAATGAATACTAAAAACGGCCAATTGCAGGAAAAAATTCGGGTCGTCGCAAATTTTTGTACAGTGGTGGGAGGGTGCACTATGAACAACGAGTTAAGATTCCTGACAGACGAAGTGTGAGCATTGGGGACGGGAGGGGGGGGGGGGGAGTGGAAAGGCCAATTTTTATGTTTTTCGTGAATAATTCGATAAAAATAGGTTCTAGTGAAAGAGTTCCAAAACAGAGAATTAAACTATTTAAAATTTCCTACAAAAAGCGTCCTATTATCTTTTTCTAGGACTAATAGTTTCCGCGTCGCAGAGGATGACAAAATTGCAGATTATTAAAAATTGTTTTTTAGCGGGATACAGTTAATGTTTATGTGAACTGGGTTAAAAACAGATATTAAATGTGTGTACCATATCTAAGGGCTTAGAGCCGTATTTAACGTTCTGTTGCGTTCCGGTGAAGGAAGAGGGGGTGGGGGGTGGGGCTTTTGTGTATGGTAGAAGCGCGAGTGAAGGTAGGTCACCAGAGTGGGCATGCACTTCCCTCTTTCATAGGTCTGCAAATTGAACGGCGAGTAGGCTATTCCTCACTCGGTCACCTCACTACGTCACAAGAAGGAACTACAGGGTATTTGACGAAGTTATTCCGGCCCTCCACAGCAAGTCTTATATGAGCATAGTTTTGAAAGTTAGTTCCGATCGGTCACGAAATGGAAATAACTGTGCAAATCCGACGAAGCTTTGCACTTATGTGTTGGGCGGTGTCTCTGGTATGCCCGTCGAACGTGTCACGTCGCTCTTTTCAGTTTCACGTCGCGTTTCTCGGTTCTGAGCTCACGGTGAGTACGTAAAGATGCCTAGAAAATAGTGTCTCCTGCCAAGTACGAGTGCCTGGTGAGAGAAATCGCCTGATGTAATGCAGCTATACAGGGTGGTCCATTGATCGTGACCGGGCCAAATATCTCACCAAATAAGCGTCAAACGAAAAAACTACAAAGAACGAAACTCGTCTAGCTTGAAGGGGGAAACCAGATGGCACTATGGTTGGCCCGCTAGATGGCGCTGCCATAGGTCAAACGGATATCAACTGTTTTTTTTTTTTTAAATAGGAACCCCATTTTTTATTACATATTCGTGTAGTACGTAACGAAATATGAATGTTTTAGTTGGACCACTTTTTTCGGTTTGTGGCAGATGGCGCTGTAATAGTCACAAACGTATTAGTACGTGGCATCACGTAACATTCCGCCAGTGCGGACGATATTTGCTTCGTGATTTATTACCCGTATTAAAATGGATCGTTTAGCAATTGCGGAAAAGGTCGATATCGTGTTGATATGTGGCTATTGTGATCAAAATGACCAACGAGTGTGTGTTATGTATGCTGCTCGGTATCCTGGACGACAACATCCAAGTGTCCGGACCGTTTGCCGGATAGTTACGTTATTTAAGGAAACAGGGAGTGTTCAGCCACATGTGAAACGTCAACCACGACCTGCAACAAATGATGATGCCCAAGTAGGTGTTTTATCTGCAGTCGCAGCTAATCCGCACATCAGTAGCAGACAAATTACACGAGAATCGGGAATCTCAAAAACGTCGGTGTTGAGAATGCTATAACAACATCGATTGCACCCGTACCATATTTTTATGCACCAGGAACTGTATGACGATGGCTTTGAACGTCGTGTACAGTTGTGCCACTGGGCACAACAGAAATTACGGGATGATGACAGATTTTTTGCACGCGTTCTGGCTGGTTCTGAGCACTATGGTACTTACAGGGTGTTTCAAAAATGACCGGTATATTTGAAACGGCAATAAAAACTAAACGAGCAGCGATAGAAATACACCGTTTGTTGCAATATGCTTGGGACAACAGTACATTTTCAGGCGGACAAACTTTCGAAATTACAGTTGTTACAATTTTCAACAACAGATGGCGCTGCAAGTGATGTGCAAGATATAGAAGACAACGCAGTCTGTGGGTGCGCCATTCTGTACGTCGTCTTTCTGCTGTAAGCGTGTGCTGTTCACAACGTGCAAGTGTGCTGTAGACAACATGGTTTATTCCTTAGAACAGAGGATTTTTCTGGTGTTGGAATTCCACCGCCTAGAACACAGTGTTGTTGCAACAAGACGAAGTTTTCAACGGAGGTTTAATGTAACCAAAGGACCGAAAAGCGGTACAGTAAAGGATCTGTTTGAAAAATTTCAACGGACTGGGAACGTGACGGATGAACGTGCTGGACAGGCAAGGCGACCGCGTACGGCAACCACAGAGGGCAACGCGCAGCTAGTGCAGCAGGTGATCCAACAGCGGCCTCGGGTTTCCGTTCGCCGCGTTGCAGCTGCGGTCCAAATGACGCCAACGTCCACGCATCGTCTCATGCGCCAGAGTTTACACCTCTATCCATACAAAATTCAAACGCGGCAACCCCTCAGCGCCGCTACCATTGCTGCACGAGAGACATTCACTAACGATATAGTGCACAGCATTGATGACGGCGATATGCATGTGGGCAGCATTTGGTTTACTGACGAAGCTTATTTTTACCTGGACGGCTTCGTCAATAAACAGAACTGGCGCATATGGGGAACCGAAAAGCCCCATGTTGCAGTCCCATCGTCCCTGCATCCTCAAAAAGTACTGGTCTGGGCCGCCATTTCTTCCAAAGGAATCATTGGCCCATTTTTCACATCCAAAACGATTACTGCATCACGCTATCTGGACATTCTTCGTGAATTTGTGGCGGTACAAACTGCCTTAGACGACACTGCGAACACCTCGTGGTTTATGCAAGATGGTGCCCGGCCACATCGCACGGCCGACGTCTTTAATTTCCTGAATGAATATTTCGATGATCGTGTGATTGCTTTGGGCTATCCGAAACATACAGGAGGCGGCGTGGATTGGCCTCCCTATTCGCCAGCATGAACCCCTGTGACTTCATTCTGTGGGGACACTTGAAAGACCAGGTGTACCGCCAGAATCCGGAAACAACTGAACAGCTGAAGCAGTACATCTCATCTGCATGTGAAGCCATTCCGTCAGACACGTTGTCAAAGGTTTCGGGTAGTTTCATTCAGAGACTACGCCATATTATTGCTACGCATGGTGGATATGTGGAAAATATCGTACTATAGAGAGTTTCCTAGACCGCAGCGCCATCTGTTGTTGAAAATTGTAACTACTGTAATTTCGAAAGTTTGTCTGCCTGAAAATGTACTGTTGTCCCAAGCATATTGCAACAAACGGTGTATTTCTATCGCTGCTCGTTTAGTTTTTATTGCCGTTTCAAATATACCGGTCATTTTTGAAACACCCTGTAACATCTATGGTCATCAGTCCCCTAGAACTTAGAACTACTTAAACCTAACTAACCTAAGGGCAGCACACAACACCCAGTCATCACGAGGCAGAGAAAATCCCTGACCCCGCCGGGAATCGAACCCGGGAACCCGGGCGTGGGAAGCGAGAACGCTACCGTGCACGCGTTCTATTTAGCGACGAAGCGTCTTCACCAACAGCGGTTACGTAAACCGGCATAATATGCGCTATTGGGCAACGGAAAATCTACGATGGCTGTGAAAAGTGGAACATCAGCGACCTTGGCGCGTTAATGTATGGTGCGGCATTATGGGAGGAAGGATAATTGGACCCCATTTTATCGATGGCAATCTAAATGGTGCAATGTATGCTGATTTCCTACGTAATGTTCTACCGATGTTACTACAAGATGTTTCACTGCATGAGAGAATGGCAATGCACTTCTAACATGATGGATGTCCGGCACATAGCTCGCGAGCGGTTGCAGCGGTATTGAATAGCATATTTCATGACAGGTGGACTGGTCGTCGAAGCACCATACCATGGCCCGCACGTTCACCGGATCAAGTTCACCGGATCTGACGTCCCCGGATTTCTTTCTGTGGGGAAAGTTGAAGGCTATTTGCTATAGTGATCCACCGACGACGCCTGACAACATGCGTCAGCGCATTGTAAATGCATGTGCGAGCATTACGGAAGGCGAACTACTCGCTGTTGAGAGGAATGTCGTTACACGTATTGCCAAATGCATTGAGGTTGACAGACATCATTTTGAGCGTTTATTGCATTAATGTGGTATTTACAGGTAATCACGCTGTAACAGCATGCGTTCTCAGAAATGATAAGTTCACAAAGGTACATGTAACACATTGGAACAACCGAAATAAAATGTTCAAACGTACCTACGTTCTGTATTTTAATTTAAAAAACCTTCCTGTTACCAACTGTTCGTCTAAAATTGTGAGCCATATGTTTGTGACTATTACAGCGCCATCCAAAGCGAAAAAAGTGGTCCAACTAAAACATTCATATTTCTTTACGTACTACACGAATATATAATAAAAATGGGGGTTCGTATTTTAAAAAAACGCAGTTGGTATCCGTTTGACCTTTGGCAGCGCCATCTAGCGGGTCAACCATAGCGCCATCTGGTTTGCACCTTCAAGCTAGACAAGTTTCGTTCTTTGTAGTTTTTTCGTTTGAGGTTTATTTCGTGAGATGTTTGGCCTGGTCACGATCAATGGACCACCCTGTATACGTAACTGTCATACTGTTTCTGCTTTGTGACAGTTCTCGGCCGAACGTTGCAGGGGTAATAAAGATGCTTCTGCAGCGTTTTCGATGGGAAGTGTTTGATCACCCACAATAAAGCCCGTAATTGGCTCCGGCTGAGTGATACAAGGTCGACCCCTCCTGTTCCCCTCCTCAATCTCTCCTATGCCAGAGGTGTCTGCACTACAACGCACACAAAACAACTGAGTGCCGCGAGGCCCCCACTTGCCCGCACTGTAAGCAAGCGCATTTGCTCCGGCAGTGCCCTAACCTTCGGTCCCCTCCCTCCTGTAATACCTGTAATCTCCTGCATCCCACATACTCCCAAAAATGTAAAGCCCGACCCCCTCTGACCACTCCTGAACTCACCGTCCCTGTCCGCCCTCTGGACGCCCCCACCCTCCTGGCAATTCCCTTCGTCCCCCCCCCACCACTGAGGACATCATCAGGTTCCTCACCATTGTTCTACAAAATATCCACCCTTTCCAGCGCCCTCACGCCCTCCAACACATATCCCTCGCCGCCCGTTCCTTCTTCCATCTTAAAATGTATGCCACCTGCTCCCACAACCAGGCCCATTTCACCTTCTCCCATCTCGACACCCTCGTCTAAATCCCTGTCATGGCGCGACAGCACCGCATCCTGTTCAACAACATCCACTCCCTTCCCGCCGACAAGAACCTCTTCATGCACACCCTCGCCACCCGCCGCGTGGATGCCTTCCTCCTCAATGAAACCTTTCTTCAGCCTCACCACATCCTATACACTTCGCCCTACCTCCTTCATCGCTCCGACAATCCCTTCCCGATAGCGCGTGGTGGAGTTGCCACTGGTCACCACCGCCAGATCCCAGTTTGGCTCCAACCTCTCCTTCCCAACCCCACTGAACACCTGATCCTTAGTCTCTTCTTCCCTGGCCTTACCATCACCTGCGCCACCATCTATGTCCGCCCTAACACCCCCATTCCTTTTAACTTCCTCTCCCACATTGACCGTACCTTCTCCTCCTACGTGATCGCCGCCGACCTCAACATCCATAGTCGTTCCGCCACGCAGTTACGGCGGTGGCATCGGTTCCTCTCCTCCCTCCAAGGCGACCTCGTCCCCATTCCCCAGCACACCCGTCCTGAATTCAACTCCACTCCTGATGTCGTACTCTCCTTCCCTAGCCTCCTTGGCTGCATAACGGTGGATGTCCTGGACCCCATTGGTAATGACCATCTCCCAGTCCTCCTCACCGTTTCAGACGGTCGTCGCCTCCACCCTGACCCTCGTCATAACCGTCCCCCGAAGTACGTCCATGATTATTCCCGTGCCGACTGGAATGCCTACCAGGATACCCTATCAACCCAGGTCGATAGCCACCCCTTCACCTACCGCCACCCTGATGATATTACCCATGCCGCCTCCTTTCTGCAGCAGACCTTGTCTGAGGCCGTGGAGGCCCACGTCCCATCTGTCGCCATCCACCCACACCATCCGACCTTACCCCCACAGGCTGTCCTCCTCCTCCGTGAATCCCGCCATCTCTACCATGCATTCCACTGCACGCGTGATCCGGACACACTATGACACCACCGGCAACTCCAGAGACACATCCGTAACTTGCTCGCAGCTAAGAAACGCCGGGACTGGCGACAGACATGCACCCGTTTAAACGCTACCCTTCCTATCAACTCGATCAATTACTGGTCAGCCTTCCGCTGCCTTGCCGGATCTAAACCCCCCCCCCCCTACTATCCTCTCCTTCATGATAACCAACCCTTCCCTGACAACCTTAGTAAGGACAATCACTTTGCCTCCTACCTCTCCAATGTCTTCACCATCCCTGACGATCCCCAGTTCGATTACTCCCTCTTCCCAGATGTCCGCGATCGAACTGACACCTCTGTCCCTCCCCTCGCACCTGGTTTCCAGTACTTTGACAACATTGCACACACAGACCTCAATGCCCCTATCACTACACAGGATCTCATCGATACACTCCGCATGAAACACAACACTGCTCCTGGTCACGATCGTGTCACCTATTGACACCTTTGTGAACCTCCTGCCTCTTTCCTCTCTACCCTGTCCAGGCTCTACAAATTAGTCCTGTCCACCGGCTACTACCCCGACCTGTGGAAAACCTCCCATATCCTGAAGTTCCTTAAACCCGGTAAACCGCCATCTGCTGTCTCCTCCTACCGTCCCATCAGCCTTACCTTGGTCTTCAGCAAGGTCCTGGAATCCATCCTCACCCAACGCATCCACCAGCATCTCCTCCAGCACCGCCTCCTTCCTATTACCCAGTGTAGCTTTCGGCCATCCTTCTCAACCGATGACCTTCTCCTTTACCTCACTCATCTCCTCTCATAACAGTTTAATTCCCGTCGCTCCACTATCTTCCTCTCCCTTGACCTTGAACGAGCCTATGACTGCATGTGGCATTCCGGTCTCCTCTTCAAGCTCCAAACCTTCGCCCTTCCTATTAACTACGTCCGTCTGATCGGCTCCTTTCTTTCCCATCGTTCTTCCAACGTTACCATCCACAACACGGATTCCTACACCTTTTTCCCGTCCGCCGGTGCGCCCCAAGGTTCCGTCTTCTCCCCTCTTCTGTACCTATTGTATACGGCGGACATGCCGCTGCCTTCACCCCCCATCCATCTTCTCCAGTACGCCGATGGCGCCGCCTTCCTTGCCCTTGCCCCTACCCTGCAGCGCTCTCAACACCTTCTCCAATCCCATCTTGACCGGTTCACCGCTTGGTGCAAGCAGTGGTTGCTTAAGGTCAATCCTTCCAAAACCCAGGCGATCATTGTAGGCAAAACCACCCCTTCCTTCTGCCTCCTCGATTTCTGCATCACCATCTATGGCCGTCCTATCACCCTCACCCCCACCCTTAAGTACCTTGGTGTCACCCTTGACCGTCGCCTCTCCTGGACCCCCCACCTCCGGACGATCCAAACCAAGGCACGCTCCCGACTCCGTCTCCTCAAGCTCCTTTCCGGCCGTACATGGGGTCTGGACCCCTCCACCATTCTCCATACCTATAAATCCCTCATTCGCCCTGTCCTTTGCTATGCCCACCCTGCCTGGATCTCTGCTCCCCCTACCTTTTACAAATCCCTTCAGAGCCTAGAACGCCATGCTCTTCGCCTCGCCTATCGCATCTGTCTCCCCTCCCCCACACGGATCCTGTACGACCTAATTCCCTTCCCCCACCTGCTCCCTCTCCTCAAACAGATACGGATCCTCTACACCTCCCGTAAACTCGATCCTCCTCACCCGCTGGTCTCTCCCATCCTATCCCGCCCACGTCTGCTGCCACGCCTGTACTTCCACGTCCCACCTGCTCTCCATCTCTCCACTCTCCATACCCTCTCCCAAGGTGGCTTCCGCCAGCTCCCCCTCCCTGATGATGCCCTCCTCCCCTCCGTCTACCCCTCCTACCAACTTTGATCCTCCATCCCTCTTCCTGTGTTTGTTCCTATGGGCACCCTCTCTCCCTTCTCTCCCCCTTCCCCTCCCTTCTCCCTTTCCCCCACTCCTCCTCTGGGTTTCCCCTACCCCTCCTCCTACCATCTCCTCTGCCTTTGGCATCTTTTCTCTCCCCTCTTCCCCCCCTCCCCCCCTTCTCCCCTCTTGGCAGGTCCCCGGACTCGCACACGCTCCGTGGTCATTCGCGCGCTGGAGATCGTCGCCATCGTTTTCTCGTGTGTGTGCCATCATGTATATGTTTAGTGTTTGCCGTCACGCTCCAACGTTCACCTGTGTCGTGGAAATCATCAGTGTTGGTGCGCCGTGCCAACGTGTTTCAGTGTATTTTTCGTCGAGTCTGAACGGCTCCATGTTTTTGAATTCTGTGTCTACTGTTTTTTGCCCGTCAATATGTCTATTATGTGTCTTCTTTATGTTTGCTCATTGTCCACTCTACGGCTGAAGAGCAGCGTAGGATGCTGCTGCCAGCCTACCTGATGTACAGGTATTAAAATTACAATAAAGGAAAAAAAAAATCCGGCAGAGTTTCATCTCTGATCATACGAACTGCTGGGTGGAAAGACAACGTTTTGGCAACGACGACGAGCTGCAGATCAGCGTAGAGAATTGGCGGAAACCAAAAACGGCTGCCTTCTAAAACGAGGGTAGCGGAAAGTTGGTACAACGCTACGGTAAATGACTAAGTCGGAGAGGTGACTATTTAGAGAAGTGGCTGGAAGGTGTAGTTGATTCTTAGTCATGCTGTACGGCGGCTGTTGTTTTTCCGGGAAAGGCAACGACTCTCACCATGAACGTTGCTCGCTTTTCTGTTTACAGATAGACTACACACCCTCAGCATTTCTTGTCCACGTCTCTTATGTGAATAAACACATTTTTTTAAAGGTCCTGTTTATATGATGGAGCCGTTGTCAGCTAATTGGGTACTTATCTGCAGTTGTTACTTGTGGCTTCATGGAATGACAATCGCATGGTGACGGTGGCAGACAAACTTTGATATTATCAATCCAACACATCCAATAATGCGGTGTTCACGTCAGCTGAAAACTCTGATAGAAATTCGAGAACCAAGAGTCATTTACCAATAAAGCATATTTATGGATAGAACTGATAAGGCCGACCGCGGTGGCCGTGCGGTTCTGGCCCTGCAGTCCGGAACCGCGAGGCTGCTACGGTCGCAGGTTCGAATCCTGCCTCGGGCATGGGTGTGTGTGATGTCCTTAGGTTAGTTAGGTTTAAGTAGTTCTAAGTTCTAGGGGACTTATGACCTAAGATGTTGAGTCCCATAGTGCTCAGAGCCATTTTTTTGGTAGTAAACTGGGCCACATGGCATTCCGTCGAAGAATCATCACTAAAATAAACTAAACTAAAACTGCCGTTTTGCTATGCAAAGATGAAGACCATCTAAAACTGAAAAAAATGAATCTAGGTGCAACAAGGTGGAACTCTATGTTGCAGGTTTTCCACTAGACCCTATTTCAATAAAGAAGATTGAAATTCACTGTCGTCAACTTCAGAAAAAATTTCAACAGTGTTCATTAACTGCAGTGTTCCACTTAATGTTTCTTGTTGCATACAGTTCCATAAAAAACAGTTATAGACGGTATTGATTTGAAGTTTACGTAGTGGCATTGTGTTAAGCACGTGTATATACAGCTGAAGTCCTTCCATAAAGATGGGATTTTTCTTAATATTCAAATAAAAGTTCTGCTATCCTATATATTACTGTTGTAAACGAAGAAATAGACTACCTTGGAGTAGGATCTAGCTCAGCTTTAATATTTGTTGGACTAAGACCTCTAACCCTAGATTACTGAACCGTCATAAATTTACGGTTGCAGTTGGTATCTCTCTGCGGTTCCCTCCAATCTGGACACATGAGCGAAACATGCTCTTGAGTACCTTTATGGCAAACATCGTTGTTAACAGTGGCTGAATTACTTATTGCCTGATTCCAGCAGTTTGCTGACACTGATTGTCTCGACATAAATATTACGAATGTTTAGCAACACTGTGCCTGTTTTTAAAAGTCGGCGTAGTTCTTTTATCACTTACAATTTATCCTACTGTGGCATCTTAGGTGAAATATCAAGTAGTCACAGGAGACTGCTAGTTTATATCACACTGGCCCTATTCAGTACTAATCTCGCCCCTTGCTCCTGAAATTATCACATTACACAGGGTGTTACAAAAAGGTACGGCCAAACTTTCAGGAAACATTCCTCACACACAAATAAAGAAAAGATGTTATGTGGACATGTGTCCGGAAACGCTTAATTTCCATGTTAGAGCTCATTTTAGTTTCGTCAGTGTGTACTGTACTTCCTCGACTCACCGCCAGTTGGCCCAATTGTAGGAAGGTAATGTTGTCTTCGGTGCTTGTGTTGACATGCGACTCATTGCTCTACAGTACTAGCATCAAGCACATCAGTACGTAGCATCAACAGGGTAGTGTTCATCACGAACGTGGTTCTGCAGTCAGTGAAATGTTCACAAATGCGGAGTTGGCAGATGCCCATTTGATGTATAGATTAGCACGGGGCAATAGCGGTGGCGCGGTACGTTTGTATCGAGACAGATTTCCAGAACGAAGGTGTCCCGACAGGAAGACGTTCGAAGCAATTGATCGGCGTCTTAGGGAGCACGGAACATTCCAGCCTATGACTCGCGACTGGGGAAGACCTAGAACGACGAGGACACCTGCAATGGACGAGGCAATTCTTCGTGCAGTTGACGATAACCCTAATGTCAGCGTCAGAGAAGTTGCTGCTGTACAAGGTAACGTTGACCACGACACTGTATGGGGAGTGCTACGGGAGAACCAGTTGTTTCCGTACTATGTACAGCGTGTGCAGTCACTATCAGCAGCTGATTGGCCTCCACGGGTACACTTCTCCGAATGGTTCATCCAACAATGTGTCAATCCTCATTTCAGTGCAAATGTTCTCTTTATGGATGAGGCTTCATTCCAACGTGATCAAACTGTAAATTTTCACAATCAACGAGAATCCGCGCGCAATTGTGCAATCACGTCATCAACACAGATTTTCTGTGAACGTTTGGGCAGGCATTGCTGGTGATGTGTTGATTGGGCCCCATGTTCTTCCACCTACGCTCAATGGAGCACTTTATCATGATTTCATACGGGATACTCTACCTGTGCTGCTAGAACAAGTGCCTTTACAAGTACGACACAACATGTGGTTCATGCACGATGGAGCTCCTGCACATTTCAGTCGAAGTGTTCGTACGCTTCTCAACAACAGATTCGGTGACCGATGGATTGGTAGAGGCGGACCAATTCCATGGCCTCCACGCTCTCCTGACCTCAACCCTCTTGACTTTTATTTATGGGGGCATTTGGAAGCTCTTGTCTACGCAACCCCGGTACCAAATGTGGAGACTCTTCGTGCTCGTATTGTGGACGGCTGTGATACAATACGCCATTCTCCAGGGCTGCATCAGCGCATCAGGGATTCCATGCGACGGAGGGTGGATGCATGTATCCTCGCTAACGGAGGACATTTTGAACATTTCCTGTAACAAAGTGTTTGAAGTCACGCTGGTACGTTCTGTTGCTGTGTGTTTCCATCCCATGATTAATGTGATTTGAAGAGAAGTAATAAAATGAGCTCTAACATGGAAAGTAAGCGTTTCCGGACACATAACATATTTTCTTTCTTTGTGTGTGTGGAATGTTTCCTGAAAGTTTGGCCGTACCTTTTTGTAACACCCTGTATATGCTGCTGATTTTCATTTTGTCTCTTGATTTACTTGAAGAAGTTGATAAAGGCATAGACAATGGAGAATTTAGTGAAAAGGAAGATTTCCTGGAAGAAAATAATGTTTGTACAGATGGTAGTGATATAGACCCAGACTTTGAAGCAGCAAATAAGGAAAACAAGGACTCAGAAGAAGACTCCCTGTGTGACCTAAGAAGTGTAAGCTTGTTCTTCCTTAGATGTAATTATAGTACCTAAGGCAGAAGACTCTACTCATCATGTGTAAAATATTCTTGGAGTTACAATAATTTGTAACGAGTGCATAACATGAATCTTTTCCATGATCTTTTCCAATAACATTTTGAACAGTAACGTTCTGTACTTACTTTGTGTGTAACACACTATTGGAGGTCTAATAATTGTAATTAACTAGTGCATAACCTATAAATTATGACTTATTTTGAATAACATTTACAGTAATAAAGTTTATGATGGTTTAGTAGCAATGCAACATTTTCCCCATGTTCTGCTCCAAGGTTAAGTGAAAGTATTGTATCACATAACGTTGACCAGTTTTATCCATGTCGAGGAATCCACTGATGGCTCCCAAACAAATACGAAACTACGTCAAAATTCACACTTAAATGTTATAAAATATTGGTACTTTATACCATAGCCATTTGTTAGAAACAACAACTGATGTCCACACGTTCAGGTTGGATGCTTCTGGAGCAACCGTCGTATGTCTATGGAGTATTTATTTTAAAGAGGCAACTTACGTCTGAGGGAGGGAGGTGAGTAGGCGTTAAATAATACTCTGAGGTGACCGAAGTCATGTGATACCTCCTAACATTGAGTCGGACGTCCTTTTACTAGGCATAGTGCAGAATCTCGACGTAGCATAGACTCTACAATTCGTTGGAAGTTCCCTGCACACATATTGAGCCATGTTGCCTCTCTAGCAGTGATAACTCCGAAAGTGTTGCCGGTGCAGGTTATTGTGCTCGAACCGACGTTTCGATTATGTTCCATAAATCTTCGACGGGATTCATGCCGGGCGATCTGAATGGCCAAAGCGTTCTCTCAAATTGACCAGAATCTTCTTCAAACCAATTGCGAGCAATTGTGGCCCGAAAAAGTGACAGCGTTGTTTCGCAACGTGAAGTCCACGAATAGTTGCAAACAGTCTCCAAGTAGCCGAGCATAATCTTTTCCAGTCAATGATCGGTTCAGTTGGACCAAAAGGCCCAGTCCGTTCCACGTAAACAGAGCCCACACCATTATGGAGCCACTACCAGCTTGCACAATGCCTTGTTGACAACTTGGACCAAGGCTTCGAGGGGTTTGCGCCACAGTCAAACGCTACCATCGGCTCTTACCACTGAAATCTGGACTCATCTGGCCAGGCCACGGATTTCCGGTAGTCTAGAGTCCAACTGGTATGGTCACGAGCCCAGGAGAGGCGCTGCAGGCGTTGTGCTGTTAGGAAAGGCACTCGCCTCGATCGTCTGCTGCCGTAGTCCATTAACGCCAAATTTCGCACACTGCCCTAAAGGATACTTTCTAAGTGCATTCTACATTGATTTCTGCTGTTACTTCCCGCAGTGTTGCTTGTCTATTAGCACTGCTGTTCTCGGTCGTTAAGCTGAGGCCGTCGGCCACTGCGTTGTCCGTGGTGAGAAGTAATGCCTGAAATTTGGCATTCTTGGCACACTCTTGACACTGTGGATCTCGGAATATTGAATTCCCCAGAGATTCCCGAAAGGGCATGTTCAATGCCTGTAGATCCATCTACCAGTCCGCGTTCAGGGTCTGTTAATACCCGTCGTGCGTCCATATTCACCTCTGAAACCTTTTTACATGTATCACCAGAGTACAAATGAGAACTTTGTCAATGCACTGTCCTTTTATACTTTGTGTACGCGATACTTCCACCATCTGTAGACATGCAGATCACTATCCCACGATGTTTGTCACCTTAGTGTACGTTCTGGTCCGCAGGCGGCGCTGCTGGGGTCCGCGGCGTCGCTGGTGGGTCTGGCGTCCGACGTGGGCGGCTCGGCGCGCCTGCCAGCCCTCTTCTGCGGCGTCTTCGGCCACAAGCCGTCGCCAGGTGAGTGTCTGCCAACACAACAGATAACTGCGACTCCGCTTTTCTGCACCGTCCCGCTGTGTAGGGAACCGTCACGTTTATACAGAGTGTCCCAGCAGAAATTGTCATATTTGGAGAAAAGACAGGAACGATCGTTGGAAAGAAAAAACTTCATACTGACATATCTCCTACTCCCAATGGCTTCTCAGGCAGACTACACTTAATGCAAATTTGTTGTTAGGCTAGTGCCGGGCATGCGTGAGTCTTACCTACCCGACCTCGTTGACGTATAACCTAGCCCAACCTACCTCATTGTTTCCGAGACTCTTTGCTCGACATGCATGTCTGCCATTAAAGTGGTCCGTTGAACGCGCAGCTGACCATGTTTGTATAGTGGTGCCAGGCATTTGAGTGTATCACAAAGAAGCAACCGTTAACTGTTTTTGCACACACGCTAGCTAAAATCTCACATGCCTACTCTAATGCTGTATGTTTGCGGCTTCTGCGTTGGTATACTTTGTCCTTCATAAGAATAAACCAGATGTAACCAAACAAAAAGGTGATGATTGGTCAGCAACCACAGCACACGTATACTAGTGTAGTTAACGTTCTTGGAAGTAGGACCTACTCACCTAGGGTGTTCAGAAAATCCATCCCGTTACAGACTTCTAGGACTTGTAGAGGGGAGTGAGTACAAATGATTATCAGCAAGAACCCATGTCCGGAAACGTGCCGTTTGCGTGCCACAGCTTTTTGAAAACATGTTTGCTAGGTAGGTTTGCAACAGGGTAGTCAGGGTTACTTACGTCAGATTGGCTGATGTCATGTGACGTCTGTTCTACATCTCTTACCTTGTTCGAATGGTTCAAATGGCTCTGAGCACTATGGGACTTAACATCTGAGGTCATCAGTCCCCTAGAACTTAGAACTGCTTAAACCTAACTAACCTAAGGACATCACACACATCCATGCCCGAGGCAGGATTCGAACCTGCGACCGTAGCGGTCGCATGGTTCCAGACTGAAGCGCCTAGAACCGCTCGGCTACTCCGGCCGGCTTACCTTGTTCGAGCCTAATTCAAGAGACTGTGGTATGGATTGTTGGAGATCGTATGGATGTAGTTGTTGGTCATAGCACAACAGTCACGCCTTCTGACGGTGAAGGTATCCCTTTCTCGAAACCGTTGCGTAGTAGGCCTAGTGGTGAAATGGGTATGCGATGGATTCGGACGCTGTGGCTAACGATCTTGATAAAGATCTCTTCCATTACCATGAGTTTTGTCATACAGAAGCATCATGTTGTGTCCAATCACCTTGCTCTAACATTCGCAGACACTGACTGAGACTCGAACCAGTCAAAGAGGGAGAATAGACGTTAAATGACATCAGTCAATCCGATGTAAGCTCCCCTCCCCCAAATCCTGTTGCAAAACTGCCTAGCAAACATGTTTTCAGATGGCTGTAGCACTGAAACGGTACGTTACCGGTCATGGGTTCCTGTTCAAAATATTCTATACTCACTCTCCTCTACAAGTCCTAGAAGTTTATAACGCGAATTTCCGAATACCCTGTATGTTAGATATCTTATTACCGCAAGTGCAACTTTAAGATATTCCAATGTATTAACAGCCATCAACGTTTTTCTTACTCATCCTAAACCTTTGTAGTTTTTATTTCAAAAAATCGTGTAAGGACACAATCTCTGTAAACGCTAGTTGTGGTCTGACTGTCGCTCCGTTGGTATGTAAAACGAAAATGGCAGCCGCTGCTTTCTGCTCCGTAGTGAAGCACTTGCGTGGAACCCTGTTAAAAGTGGCGAGAAACATGTTCTTCAATTTTCACAAGATTACAAAGAAAAATTATCTTGAAAGGTTTTCGAGAAGCTGTATTTGCTAAAATCAAGGCGTCTCAGTAAAAGACATTTGTAGCTTAATCGGTACCGTTGACAAATGTTAGTATGTGGTTTTCTGAGTCAAAACTCACAGCGTTTTTTATATTTTTTCGTTCAGTTGTAGTAATGACACCATTTAAATGCAAAAATCATCAAATATATGCTAATCAACACGTATCTAATCATCACTTGTATTAAAAGTAGTTATCGATATTTTATAAAAATATTTAACAAAGAATATTTAAATTAAGAAAACATTGTAAATTAAATTTTTGGCACAAAGATGAAACATCAAACCCTTTTAACTTGGACTATGTCCGTTGTTTCATACCACAGATGTGCTCTCATATGAGCCAGAATGAATAAGCGTCGTAGAAACATGGACAACAATAATTTTCACGTTATGGAGCACACCGAACAATTGCTGCATTTCTGAGTTGCTATCGTATCACTGTATCCTGAACGCAATAGCATTGATCTAGAGCCAAATTACTGGATTTGTCTCGAGAAATAACAAGACATTAAGCTTCCAGATGTATTGGACCTAATGTGTAAAGCTTTGTCACTCGTCGCAGCCGAACACGGGCAGGATGCAGAATAGCACGTCATAAAAGAGGAGGAGATAATGTGGAACTTGGCTGGCTCCGGGGAATCTGTTGCTGATCGCCTCGTTGTCAACTTAGCAGAGTACAGTTCCAGTACTGACGTGTATTATATGGATGGAGCTCTGAGATTACCAGACGACTGACTGTAAGCCATCAGTAGATTCAATATTTAACTATAAGTTGAAATCTCTGCCATAGGTTTTATGTCACACATAGGTCACGCAGAAAAATTACCCTGTGTTTATGTTGTTAGCAATTTTCATGACTCTTGTTTTTAATTACAATACTATGTTATCAAAGAAGGAGAGCGTGTTCGGCCCCTCCCACCGGAGGTTCGAGTCCTCCCTCTGGCATGGGTGTGTGTGTTGTTCTTAGCATAAGTTAGTTTAAGTAGTGTGTAAGTCTAGGGACCGATGTCCCAAGCAGTTTGGTCCCTTAGAAATTGACACACATCTAAACAGTTTTTTGGAGAGCATGTTATGTTTTCCGTCTGGTCCCTAAGGAGTGTATTGTCGGAGTTTTGCCACTATATCATTCTATGTAAAACTTAAATAAGATTCGAAGCTGTAGCTATTGTTTCTCTGTTCGTATCATTTTGCTTCTTAATTACAAAAGTTACAGGCGGCGATAAAGCTGTTGTCCCATTCATCGCTGAGTCGGTGTCCTCGTAACGCACAGCATAAAACGCATCCTTATTATCATATTTGGCTGTACTAGAGACATCTTGGCTTCCGTTCAATGTGAAACGAAATTCAATGAGATTCTAGTAAACACGGAAGCATGCGAAGTGTAATGTTGACATCAGATTTATTCTTACGATAAACTCAATACTGCGCTGCAGCTCCTGCTGTCGAAGAATACCGTCGGCGCTTTCCCACATATCGAGTTCCTGATCGTAGAGTGTTTACCAGAGTTCTCATTGCGTTATTCTTCCAAGTACCTATTTATCTTCTAATCGTGTAGTTCAAAACCTTAGCAGAAACGGCAACAAATTGTTGAATGGTACAAGGTAGTGACGTGTACGATAATGCTTGGAGATTAATTTGTTAAAAATAAGTTTTTTTCTATTGATACTTCGTAAAATCCAGTTTGCAAGGTTTACTTACTGCTGCACAAGTGTTCATGTGTGAACCTGACAATGTATTCAATAATACAGAAAATAAATAACAATGTTCATCAAACGTGTTCTACCTCGAAAGCAATTCGGAGTAGGACAAATGTCCGTATGAAGTTATTGTGCAGCAAATGATCATTCATGTCGTAGCCCTGAATACTGACCATTACGTCTCATACCCCCTCTGTAACAACAGGTGACGCTGCTTTATCATTTCGCTTGCTGCGAGAAAATGACTGACGCGGCGATCTCTAATGCTGAAACAGAATATACACTCCTGGAAATTGAAATAAGAACACCGTGAATTCATTGTCCCAGGAAGGGGAAACTTTATTGACACATTCCTGGGGTCAGATACATCACATGATCACACTGACAGAACCACAGGCACATAGACACAGGCAACAGAGCATGCACAATGTCGGCACTAGTACAGTGTATATCCACCTTTCGCAGCAATGCAGGCTGCTATTCTCCCATGGAGACGATCGTAGAGATGCTGGATGTAGTCCTGCGGAACGGCTTGCCATGCCATTTCCACCTGGCGCCTCAGTTGGACCAGCGTTCGTGCTGGACGTGCAGACCGCGTGAGACGACGCTTCATCCAGTCCCAAACATGCTCAATGGGGGACAGATCCTGAGATCTTGCTGGCCAGGGTAGTTGACTTACACCTTCTAGAGCACGTTGGGTGGCACGGGATACATGCGGACGTGCATTGTCCTGTTGGAACAGCAAGTTCCCTTGCCGGTCTAGGAATGGTAGAACGATGGGTTCGATGACGGTTTGGATGTACCGTGCACTATTCAGTGTCCCCTCGACGATCACCATTGGTGTACGGCCAGGGTAGGAGATCGCTCCCCACACCATGATGCCGGGTGTTGGCCCTGTGTGCCTCGGTCGTATGCAGTCCTGATTGTGGCGCTCACCTGCACGGCGCCAAACACGCATACGACCATCATTGGCACCAAGGCAGAAGCGACTGTCATCGCTGAAGACGACACGTCTCCATTCGTCCCTCCATTCACGCCTGTGGCGACACCACTGGAGGCGGGCTGCACGATGTTGGGGCGTGAGCGGAAGACGGCCTAACGGTGTGCGGGACCGTAGCCCAGCTTCATGGAGACGGTTGCGAATGGTCCTCGCCGATACCCCAGGAGCAACAGTGTCCCTAATTTGCTGGGAAGTGGCGGTGCGGTCCCCTACGGCACTGCGTAGGATCCTACGGTCTTGGCGTGCATCCGTGCGTCGCTGCGGTCCGGTCCCAGGTCGATGGGCACGTGCACCTTCCGCCGACCACTGACGACAACATCGATGTACTGTGGAGACCTCACGCCCCACGTGTTGAGCAATTCGGCGGTACGTCCACCCGGCCTCCCGCATGCCCACTATACGCCCTCGCTCAAAGTCCGTCAACTGCACATACGGTTCACGTCCACGCTGTCGCGGCATGCTACCAGTGTTAAAGACTGCGATGGAGCTCCGTATGCCACGGCAAACTGGCTGACACTGACGGCGGCGGTGCACAAATGCTGCGCAGCTAGCGCCATTCGACGGCCAACACCGCGGTTCCTGGTGTGTCCGCTGTGCCGTGCGTGTGATCATTGCTTGTACAGTCCTCTCGCAGTGTCCGGAGCAAGTATGGTGGGTCTGACACACCGGTGTCAATGTGTTTTTTTTTCCATTTCCAGGAGTGTATTTACTTGCGAGCGTAGCTTTCCGAGACCGTCGTCATATTGTTTTATAGACGACCTTTTCATGTACTGTTGCTAGTGGCGTACATCAGAATGCCGTATATACTAATGGGCCAGTAGTGCGTCCGGATCTTATACAAAGTATCCCCTTCATGCTCCTAGAGTCCGTCTCTCCGGAAAAATAAAATTATTTTCATTGGACGGTGGGAGTGTGGAGTCAGGAGCTGATTACTGTATCGACAGTTTTTTCTATTTTAATTTCTGTTGACTGGTACTGGCGAATGGGGTGCAAGTCTACAGTGACACAGCTATTAGCAGTAGCTCGCCTGCGGCAACATGTATGAAGCATGCTGATGTTGTTGTCTTCAGTTCAAAGACTGCCTTGATAAAGCTTTCCACTCTAGTCTGTCCTGTGAAAGCTGCTTCAACCTACATCCATTTGAACTTACTTAATGTGTTCATGCTTACTTCTCTATTTTTGCCCCCGAACTTCGCTCCATTACCAAATTGAGAATTCCTTGATTCCTCATAATACATCCTATCAGATGATCCCTTGCTTTTGTCAAGTAGCACTATATGTATTTCCTCCTCAATTTTATTCAGTCCCTGCTAATTAATTACCGAATCTACCTATCTAATCTTGAGCATTCATCTACACCGCCACATTTCTAAAGCTACTATTCTATTTTTGTCCGAACTGCTTATGATCCACGTTTCATAGCTGTACAAGGCCGCAACCCAACAAATCCTTTCAGAAAAAATTTCCTAACGCTGAAATTTATATTGGATGTTGACAGATTCCTCTTTTTAGCAAATTCTTCCGTTGCTATTAACGGTCTGCATTCTATGTCCTCCCTACTTCGACAATCGTCAGTTATTTTTCTGCCCAAATAGCAAAACGTAATGACTGCTTTTATTGTCTCATTTCGTAATGTAATTCTGATAGCATCACCTAATATAATTCTGCTTTATTCCATTACCCTTCTTTTACTTCTGTTGATGCTCATTTTATAATCTTTTTCAAGACACATCTGTTCCTTTCAATTGCTCTTCCAAACTCCTTTGCACTCTCCGACAGAATTACAATGCCACAGGCAAACTTCGAATTTTATTTCTGCTCCATGACCTTTAATTCCCCTTCCATTTTCCTCCTTGGTTTCCTTTACTGCTTGCTCAATGTATAGACTCAATAACATAGGAGATAGGCTACAATCCTGTCTCGGTCCCTTTTCAACCACTGCTTTCCTTTCATCTCCTTCGACTCTTTTCCTGCACCGTGGTCTCTGCACAAGCAGAAAATAATCTTTCCTTCCCTTATTTTATCGCTACTACCTTCAAAATTCAAGGAGTGTGTTTCAATCTACATTGTCTAAAGCTTTTTCAAAATTTACAAGTCTTACAAACATAGATTTGTCTCTCTTCAAACTATCGTGTAAGATAAGCCGTATAATCAGTATTTCCTCGCGTGTTACGACATTTCTCCAGCACGCAAACTCATCTTCTCCGAGGTCGGCTTCTACCAGTTTATTCAAATTTCTGTAAATAACTCGGGGTAGTATTTTGTAACCAGTTCGGTAATATTCACATTCGTCAACACCTGCTTTCTCTGGAATTTGAATTATTACATTCTTCTGAACATTGAGGATACTTCGCCTGTCACAAGTATCTTGCACACCAGATGCAATAATTTTGCCCTGTCTGTCTCTACCAAGAATTTCGATAATTCTGAGTAAACTCGTCTACTCCAGGGGCCTTGTTTCGACTTAGGTCTTTCAGTCGTCTGTCAAATTCTTCTGAAATATAGTATCTCCCATCTCATCTTCGTCTACTTGCTCTTCCATTTCTATAACATTATCTTCAAGTTCATTTCTCTTGTAGAATCCCTCTATGCATTCCTTCCACCTTTCGGCTTTTCCTTCTTTGCTTGGAACTGGCTTGTCTTCTGAGATCTGGACATTCATCCATGTGCTTCTCTTTTCTCCAAAGGTCTCTTTCATCTTTGTATGTACAGTATTGTATGTTAACTGGGGACGGAGAACGACGGAGAGGCTCCGTCCCCGCCGCAGCCGCAGTGCTCCAGAACCCCACGACGACTACAGCAGTCCACTTCACCCCTCCGCCGCCCCATACCGAACCCAGGGTTATTGTGCGGTTCGGCCCCCGGTGGACCCCCAGGGAACGTCTCGCACCAGACTAGTGTAACCCCTATGTTTGCGTGGTAGAGTAATGGTAGTGTACGCATACGTGGAGAACTTGTTTGCGCAGCAATCGCCGACATAGTGTAACTGAGGCGGAATAAGGGGAACCAGCCCGCATTCACCGAGGCAGATGGAAAACCGCTTAAAAACCATCCACAGACTGGCCGGTTCACCGGACCTCGACACAAATCCGCCGGGCGGATTCGTGCCGGGGACCAGGCGCTCCTTCCCGCCCGGAAAGCAGTGCGTTAGACCGCACGGCCAGCCGGACGGGCCCCTCTGTCATCTTACTGTAGCCGGTATCTATATTTCCCATAGTTATACGTTTCTGCAGCATTGCATTTGTCCTCTAGAGATTCTTGCTTAGCCATTTCCAGTTTCGGTTAGTCACACTTTTTAGACGTCTGTATTCCGTTTCGCCTGCTTCATTTGCTGCAGTTTTAAATTTACATTTTGAAATAAAACGCATTATGAACACGTGGTTGTGTTGGTACAGATGAAAGGAAACATAGTTTCTGGCCTATTACCGCAAAATGCCACTGTACAGCGCTAGTTTTTGTTTATGCCACGACATAGCTCGTGTTGCGTTGCGTCTTAGAGTAAACAAAATAAAAGACTTCATCTAGAAAGTCGCTGTTGAGCTTAACACCAGCAGCAGTGACGTACAGAAGAAACTGAGGTCTCTGTATAGGTAATCTGTCAATTTCTCTTCGAAGCGGAACTGATTTTATAGAAGAGAAAGGACAAATAATCAGTGAGCACGGATATGGCTGGGATATCAACAACAAAAGCAGATTCCCCCGTCACACACCTTAGTACCGATTGTGACATTACTGACAAAAACGTGGTTGTTACTGATAATGAAGATTTCTTGATTATTATATATTACTGTATACTTATAAGTATTTCAGTATACAATAAGCATATGCTATGATGTTATTTACATACGATAATTAAATTATTTTTGCATATTCCTTCAACCAGTGATTACACAAACTCAGAAAGTATTTGACATAGCGCTACCTATGAAATATGGTTTAAACATCCAACGTTTTGAAAAGACTGTCCTATTGCCAAAAACTGAAGGTTAACAGCAAGTATTTCCGTCAAAGGAATGTTTCTTTTATCAAATTTGTGCCTCAGTTTGAAAGAAATGGCTCTTTCAAATATGTTAAACTTTCAAAACAGGAGGGTGAAACCCTAGCGAAGTCAGCGAAAGTAACGCCGTCTTCCACATTCAGATCTCGCGGCATGTTATTCCCGCCACGTAATCTATAGTGTGTTTTCGTCCAACACCATATCTACGCCTTCGTCTTTGTCGGCTTGTGTTATCGAGTATTGTTAATGCAGCACCACATGCCATTAATTCATGCCATTCGCTTGACATAGCATTGTTCATGAAGTGAATACGTGAAACGTAAAATATTTCCCGCCATCTTCAGTCGATGCGAACACACACACAGAAGTGTCTGTCTCTAGTATGGACGTGGACGATCGGAGCGAATACAGTTACAAACATGTTGTGAACATGATCAGAAACAATGCTGAGAACAGTAACGTATTCACAAACTCAGAGAAAACGGGACTTCACGAATTGAGTTGTTTCGGCCACCGCCGAGCATATTGGGAATCAAATGCTGCGTCGCTATAATGACCTGTCCACATTCACCGACACCAGACAATGTGAATTTATATTCAGACTACTATCAGTAAATGTATCATTTCGAACCTCCCCAATAGAACTCAGTGAGATTCTTCACAAACTTTCTGTATGAGGGGGATGAATTTACACATGTAAACGGTGACATGCAGCAGGACGAAATGCTGGTCTGCAGAATAACATGCCAACGGCAGTGGGTTGGGTTGGTTCACACCCAATCTGCATATTTGCCAGCTGTCCCGCTCCCCAATGGAATCACCCATGCCTTCATGCATAGTCCAGATTTGCCGATGCCCACTCCTGTGACCTCATAGGACCAACTGCCCTATGGCAGGAAATTCAAAAACAGCCCAACGTTGCTGCGGGGTTTTCCTCCACTCATATGACGTCACTGTGGAAGTAAGCAGTTGTCCTAAATGTAAAAGGGTGGAAAATTAAAAAAAAAAAAAAAACAAGATGGAGCATTGTCCTGTTGGTGTGAAATTCAAAAAGTCCAACGTTGTGATCCAAGATCGCAGTCTGGGAATACGAGCACTGCCCTACGATGTCAGAATCCATGATGGCAATTCAAGATGGAAGACCTGGGGAAACGGGAAGCCTGCATAGATGTCAAATTTCCCCAGCGCTATGACATCAGAATCCAATATGGTAAATATGAGGGATATGGGCACAGTCTGCGTAGTTAGCAGGTTGCTTGTGCTAGTTATATATTCAGATCCTAAGTTTGGAATGGTAGGAAATTTAAAAGTCGTTGTTTTTCCTCACTCCTGTGACGTTAAAATTAACTTGTCCGAAGTCCAGTTCCCAAAATTAAATTTTCACTCTGCAGTGGTGTGTGCGCTGATATGAAACTTCCTGGCAGATTAAAAATGTTTGCCAGACCGCGACTGGGACTCGGGACCTTTGTCTTTTTTTTAAAATTCCAGTTTGAAGTTGAAACAATTCCCATCATCCATAAGACATCACAGTTTAAACAGTTTCCCATTCCCAATCATCTGACGCCACAGGTCGACACATTAACTTTGAAACCAAATTCTCCTGTGTTTAAAACGTTGGGATATTAAAAATAAATCCATCTGTTGTAAATTTAAAGTGGTGGGCTGGTCATAAATTCGCTCGTCCTAAGTTTAAAACGGGTAGAAATTCTCAAAAAGTCACTTACCCTAAGTTTAAAAAGATGGGAAGCCTACTTGTTGTCAGAACTATAAGGAACTTATTCTAAGTTCAAAACTGTATAACTCACTGACGCAACCTCTACGGTTGTCAAATGCACTATTGTGTAGTAGCATAGGAATGGTTTTCACTTGCGTTTTATTTGTTTAAGCGCACTGTTCATATCCACTTGCAGAAATCACACCACATTTCATCAGTCAACAGTCACTTCACACCATGCTGCCACCGTCACACTTTGCAGACAGTCACACCTTGCTGATGGCTCGTGGTCAATTTCACACTATGAGTAGCTGACACAAACTGCTGTTTCGTCTCCGGTCATGGCAGCATGCTTTCACTCATACATGTCAGAGCTTGCAGAACACGTATGATGAACCACCCACTGGGATGCCACGTCATCTACATGGGCATGCCGGAAATTAATGCCGCCAAATTTATTCTGTTGTCAATATCGGTTGAGATATTACACGTCATCTATAGCATGTAACATGGCGGTGTGTAACGTAAATATGTCGCTGCGTAACAGTGTGCTGTAATCGAGTTTCCGAAAGCAAAAATTCGAAGAGCTTCTCCGCACTTGCAGCATGACAGTACCAGACCACACACGAGTGCTGCAACATCTGCAACTATCCGATGCCTTCGGTTCCCTGTCATCGGTCATCCTCCATACAATCCCAACTTGGTCCCATCCTATCTTCATCTGTTTCAGAAGCTTAAAGAACACCTTCGATGACTTCACTTTCATAGTAATGAAGCACTGCAAGCAGAGGTGAGGATGTGGCCCCGCCAACAAAGTCAAACATGCTACAGTGGCGGTAACAGCAAAGTGGTCTCTCGTTGGGAGAAATATGTTCGTCACCAGCGTAATTTTGTTGAGAAATAAAAAGCTGGCCAGCTGCGAGTAGGACTCGCGCACTGAGGGTTCCGTACAAACTTAATTGTGTATCCATGCCGGGAATCGGGGATACTTACGATGTGTGCCTGCTATCCACATTTGTCCTGGCAAGATGTCGGTCCCAGGGACTCCAATACTTTCGAGAATATTTCAGTTTTAAGTTCGAAGTAGGATAACAAATGATACACACACACACGCACTCACTGGTCATACCGGACTCGGGAGTCCATTACCGCAGTAACATATTTTCGCCATCTGTCCCTGTCTTGGGCTATTTCCTTCCATTCACCTTCAATACCTAGGCTCCTCAAATCAGCCTTCACATTGTCCTCCCATCTACGCCTCGGTCTCCCCACAGGACGTTTTCCTTCTAGGTGCCCTACCAGTACTCTGCGCGCTGCCCTGCCCTCATCCATTCGAGCTACGTGACCCGCCCATCGCAGACTACGTGATTTAATAATACTGATTATGCCAGGGCTTGAATAGAGTTCGGGAACCTCTTCGTTATGCAGTTTTCGCCACTCTCCTCTAATGTCATTCCTTTTTGGTCCGAAAATTTTCCTCAAAATTTTGTTTTCAGATACTCGAAACGGCTTTTCATTTTGCACAGTAAGACCATGTCTCACACCCATGCAGCATAACTGGTAGAATAATAGTTTTGTATATTCTAATCTTTAAATTCCTACACAATATCCGTGATGAAAGTAATCTATTCAGTGAGAAGTAGCACGCATTTCCCGCCCGTAATCTCTTCTTCAGTTCGGATTCAATCTCATTTCTCGAAGTGATGTCCACGCCTAGATACTTAAATGTGCTCACTTTTTCAAACTGCATGTCTCCAACTCTTAACATTTCCTGATCTACTGCTGTTGGCATTCTAGTAGTAACCAGGTATTTAGTTTTGTCTTCACTTATCCTTAGACCTACATCTTCACTAGCCTTGATTAACGCATTCACATTTGCTGTTACAGATTCTTTCCTATCGCTAATGATATTTAGATCATCTGCATACCCTAATATCTTAATACACTCCTGGAAATGGAAAAAAGAACACATTGACACCGGTGTGTCAGACCCACCATACTTGCTCCGGACACTGCGAGAGGGCTGTACAAGCAATGATCACACGCACGGCACAGCGGACACACCAGGAACCGCGGTGTTGGCCGTCGAATGGCGCTAGCTGCGCAGCATTTGTGCACCGCCGCCGTCAGTGTCAGCCAGTTTGCCGTGGCATACGGAGCTCCATCGCAGTCTTTAACACTGGTAGCATGCCGTGACAGCGTGGACGTGAACCGTATGTGCAGTTGACGGACTTTGAGCGAGGGCGTATAGTGGGCATGTATAGTGGGCATGCGGGAGGCCGGGTGGACGTACCGCCGAATTGCGTGAGGTCTCCACAGTACATCGATGTTGTCGCCAGTGGTCGGCGGAAGGTGCACGTGCCCATCGACCTGGTACCGGACCGCAGCGACGCACGGATGCACGCCAAGACCGTAGGATCCTACGCAGTGCCGTAGGGGACCGCACCGCCACTTCCCAGCAAATTAGGGACACTGTTGCTCCTGGGGTATCGGCGAGGACCATTCGCAACCGTCTCCATGAAGCGGGGCTACGGTGCCGCACACCGTTAGGCCGTCTTCCGCTCACGCCCCAACATCGTGCAGCCCGCCTCCAGTGGTGTCGCGACAGGCGTGAATGGAGGGACGAATGGAGACGTGTCGTCTTCAGCGATGAGAGTCGCTTCTGCCTTGGTGCCAATGATGGTCGTATGCGTGTTTGGCGCCGTGCAGGTGAGCGCCACAATCAGGACTGCATACGACCGAGGCACACAGGGCCAACACCCGGCATCATGGTGTGGGGAGCGATCTCCTACACTGGCCGTACACCACTGGTGATCGTCGAGGGGACACTGAATAGTGCACGGTACATCCAAACCGTCATCGAACCCATCGTTGTACCATTCCTAGACCGGCAAGGGAACTTGCTGTTCCAACAGGACAATGCACGTCCGCATGTATCCCGTGCCACCCAATGTGCTCTAGAAGGTGTAAGTCAACTACCCTGGCCAGCAAGATCTCCGGATCTGTCCCCCATTGAGTATGTTTGGGACTGGATGAAGCGTCGTCTCACGCGGTCTGCACGTCCAGCACGAACGCTGGTCCAACTGAGGCGCCAGGTGGAAATGGCATGGCAAGCCGTTCCACAGGACTACATCCAGCATCTCTACGATCGTCTCCATGGGAGAATAGCAGCCTGCATTGCTGCGAAAGGTGGATATACACTGTACTAGTGCCGACATTGTGCATGCTCTGTTGCCTGTGTCTATGTGCCTGTGGTTCTGTCAGTGTGATCATGTGATGTATCTGACCCCAGGAATGTGTCAATAAAGTTTCCCCTTCCTGGGACAATGAATTCACGGTGTTCTTATTTCAATTTCCAGGAGTGTATTAGGTATTCTGTGTGCGTATTGTGGTTGTATGTCATTGTGAACCATGTTTTGTTCTCCGTTTCTTTCTCACTTTGTGATGTTCCTGTTCTTGCATTTTGTTTGTTTGCTTGTCTGGGATTCTGTCCGTCTTTTGGTGACAGCTAGGTGGTAGTTCTTATCTGTTCTCGATTTTTATGTTCAACTTTGTTACCAAGTTTTCTTTGCACTCAGTTTTAGTGGCTATTGTATTATGGTATTAATTTCTTTTTGGTAGTTATCTATTTCTAGTGGTGCTGTGTGTAGTCTGTGGAACAAATATTTAAGTGCTGCCTGTTTTTGAAAATTCGGGTGTTGTGATGTCTCATGTATGACAGTGTGTTGTTCTGGGTTTTCGGTATATGTCAAATGTATGCTGGCTGTTTTGAATCTTTATGGCTAGCTCTAAGAAACTTTAATGCTTATTTTGCTCTTTCTCTAGTGCAAAATGTATTTTATGTGAACAGAATTTATGTGTGTGTGTAACTGATCAATTATACTACTTGATTCATCTATCCGGCACAGGTTGCCATCCATATTTCTAATCCGGTATAGGATATTGTACCTTTAAGTTCTTCATTTGTTTGCCCATATTGTCCTTAGTTGCTTTACAATTTCTGAGGGTATTTTCGTTCTGTCGTTGCACCTACAAGAAATTTTTTGGTTGTTGCAACGACTGAACGGAACTATCCTCAGGAAGATGTACGTATTTGGCAGTATTTTGTTGCCTTAAAAATACCCTGTTCTACGTGGTTCATAAATATGTTTGCTATCGTTACAGACAATAGGAATCCATTGGTAATCCTTCACTTTGTAAACAAAGTCCACTTCTGAACTGGAAATAGTTGTTTTGTGTTATTAGCTTCAGCAGTTTGACTGTATCTTTGATGTATGCATATGGAAGTGTACTGTGTGTCTTAAGATTTTGTTCCATAATGTGTGGTGTTTGTTGTAGTAGTATCCTCTTGTAATTTGTAGTTTTCTGATAAGATTTTCAACCTGTATGTTGCTAGTGGGCATGTGGGAGCATATCTGTAACTCACAATGGCTCCGTCGGGGAGGTCTGTCTCGTGTTGCTTTGGTTAACATCGGAAGGATGGGACACTGGGATTTGTAATAGTTTTCTTTTTTTCATTGTCTCCTAGTGTATTTTCAGTGTCTGTCAGAGCGCTTCTCAACTTTGTTTGGAATCTGTTAGTTGAATCTGATTTTCGTTTTGTAATTTTATTTATTGTGAAGAACTCTTGTGTTTTACTGATATATTGCTCCTTATCCATGAGAACCACTGTGTTTCCTTTATCTGCCATTGTAATGATGGTGTGTTTCTGCAGTTTCTTTTTAAGTTTTGTCAGTGTTATGAAATCTGTATTGTTTTGATTTCCTATGTTTTTCTGCACTTGTGTTATTATCTTTTTGATTTCATTACCGACTAGCTCTTTCGTCAGACCAACGTTTGTCTCATTTTTTCTATTTTCCTGCATGAGAAAGCTTTCTGATTTAACTACAAGGATTTGTATGTATTTTTCGTCTATTTGTGTGCTGACGATTTGTTTCGGTCTTTTTTCGAGCAATTGTATTTCTTTTGTATCCAAAACAGTGTCGGTGAGGTTGGCCCGTCTTGGATAGAAGTGATGTTTTGCATTAGACTGGATATCATTCGTGGCTGTGTTAGGTATTTGTTTAGCTTGTAAAATTGCACTCTTTCTTCTGTGGATCTTTCATTTTTTCCATCACTGTAGATGTACGGTTTTCAATGTTGCTAATGAAATGGGGTGAAACAATGGCATTATACAGAAATTTCGTAAGATTAAAATGTGCGTTATATAGGTCCCCATGTAAGGTTTGCTCTTTGTCATAGGGAGACTTGATTTTGTTGCTCAGCCAAATTTTTTGTGCTCTTTGTTTCGTTTTGTGTGCACTGGCGGAACTATTTTGAACCTGTATGTTAATATATTTAGGTATTATATTATTTGATCTGCAGTTGTTGTTAAGCTTTATATATTCGATAGTTTTATGCAGGTTGAGATGTATCCTTCTAAACTTCTTGTGAGGGCTACTTGGAAATGCCTGACAAGATGTCCATACTACGTTCATTTGCATGGCCATTTTCCGCAGCAGCTGTTGAAATCGATTATTATTAGTTTCTCCGTCTTAAGCTTACTGCAATTTAATTAAAGAGCAGACAACCTTATAGGGCAACCACAACTGTGAGCAATCATCTTGAGTATTAATAAACCGCTTCTGCTGTATTTAGTCCTTTATTTTCTTGATCACTACTGGTTTCGCGGCACTAAAAGCCACACATTCAGGTGAACAAATAACTAGACATGAGAGCTAAAAGTTCGGAAATTGTAACCAACATGTGTTATTCGTCAGGAGCCGCCTGTTCGCGATTGCATATAGACCACAGAATCGGATCTAGCCACCCTATTGGAATCCGGCTGTTTTATTCCATGACATACCGCCTTTTAGCGGTGTTCTGTTGTGACAGACAACGAATGTTTTAGTTATATGTTCACCTGAAGGTATGGCTTTTAGTGCCATAAAACCGGTAGTGATCTGAAAATAACGGACTAGATACAGCCGAATCGGTTTATTAATACCCCACATTAATTAAAGAGAGTTTCACACGTGCTTAACGGGAAATATTTAACACCCTAACTCATTTGTAAAGTAATCAGAACTCGGAACCTGTTTTATACAAGGGAAACCATTTCTTTAAAGAATTGCGTGTATTCTAATATTCTGCTACGAACGAAGGTGTGCTGTGTGAGGCAGAAGTCGTGGACAGTGTGGACGTGTTGTGCCGCAGGCGTGGTGCCGCACGAGGGCCACATCCCGTCGGGCTCGGACAAGCGCTGGCCGCGCTTCTTCTCGGCGTCGCCCATGTGCCGCTACGCGGGGGACCTGCCCCTCATGCTGCACGTCCTCGCCGGGCCCCTCGCCCCGGACCTGCGTCTCCTGCAGCCGGTAAGGCGCCAACGTCTGCACAATTACGTGTTATCTAATTATTCATTCGTTTTAGTCACATTTCTCGATAACAATAGTAGGGTAGGCCGTTACAGATCACCTTTACGTGTGTGTAAACCTCTGCACAATCAGTGAGTGTGCATTTTTTCCTACACTGAAGGTAAACGTAACATTTTATCGATGTCTGTAGATTCCTACATCTATGACGATGATGATGATGATGATAATGATGATGATCGTTTGGCATTGACGGTCGGGAGTCCCCACCCGGGAAAGTTCGGCCACCGAGTTGCAAGTCTTTCTAGTCGACACCTCTTTGGGCGACTTGAGTTTCAATGGCAATGAAATGAAATGAGGACAACACAACACTCAGTCTCAGTCAGTGGAGATAATCTCCGACCCGGCCAGGAATCTATCCCGGGCCCGCCGCAGACCTCTTAGCTAAAGGACGGACTCCTACGGTTACCACCCATTAATTTCGATGACTACCAACACGCTACTTTTCATGCAGTTTTCATACAGCGTATTTCCCAATTCCGAATAAAATCGATAATATTGTTTCGATTTACCTTTCGCCATACATTGCACAGTGGCTTGTGGAGCATACTTGTAATATTAATGTAGAAGCTGTTTTTAATTGATTTTAATATTATGTGTTTCACCTGTTTTATTGGTTGTATTACAACGATCGTGAGTACAATTACGTATATTAGATTGGTGCATGAGTTAGCAGCGTTTTTGTTTTGCATGTTGGTATCCAGGATGCTGTTAGTTTATTTATCGACTGTCACTTTTTATTTGTATTTCACTGTTGCTCTTGTATTTTACATATTGTAATTTTGTTATCTGACGATAGTGAGTGGTGCTGTGGACGATAGAAAACGGGGCGCCAAGTGGAGAAACCTATACATTTCCGATATGTTCTTTTGTTTGAGCTAAGTAGAAGCGTGACAGCAGCGGAGGCACCCAGAAACATTTGCGACTTGTGTCGGGATAATGCCACTGGACAGAGCACGGCACGAAAACGGTTTTCTTGTTTTAAGGAGGACAGTTTTGACATTAATGACTCTCCATGTTCACGGAGACCGTCTGGGTTTGATGAAGATCGCTTAAATGCATTAATCCACAATTATCAACGTCAGTGTACTCGATAACTGGCAGATGTAATGAAGTTTGATGCTTCCGCCAATAGGAGACATTTTCATACAATCGTGTGTATGAGTACCGCATGCAATAAGCCAAAATCACAAAAATCGGAGGGTAGCCATATCTGCATCTCTACTTGCTTGTCATCAACTGACACGTAAAGGACACCGGTCATTCCTATTCTGTATAGTTACTGGTGGCGAGAAATGACGTCTTTATAATGACGCCGGGAAAAGAAAATAATGATTGAACCCAAACAAAGCAGAAACTCAACGTACAAAGACCTGCGCGAATCCACAAAACATTATGTTATGCATGTGGTGGAACAGCGACGGTGTGATGTACTACGAATTGCTTCCTCGAAGTGTGACCATCACTGCTGAGTGAAACGTCTTGCAGACGCAGTCCGAGAACAACGATCAAGAAGACCGCTTGAAGTGATGGTACTCCACGATAACGTCCGACGGCATTCTGCCAGACTGACAAAAACACTATATCGTAGTTGTATTGGGAAGTCGTTTTCCACCCACCTTATTCACCTGATATTGCACCCTCAGATTTTCACCTTTTCCGCTCTCTATCGAACAACCTTCAAGGAACTTCCTCTCCGGGTGAAAATGCGCTCCTAACATGGCTCTACGACTTCGCCTGAAAACTACCGTACGTGATTTCTACAGTCGCGAAAGCGAAATGTTTCACAGCGGCGACAGACTGCTGTAAAGAGTGAAGGAGAATGTATTATTGATGACTGAAGTCTATATTATGTGTATCTTTTGCATTTATTAAACTTGTGGGAAAACGTAACGAACTTAATGCACGAACCCATTACTACTACTACTACTACTACTACTACTACTATTACTACTTCTACTATTAATTTAAATGGCTCTGAGCACTATGGGACTTAACAGCGGTGGTCATTAATCCCCTAGAACTGGCGACTGGCAATCAAGGCCAGACAAACAGCTCTGCAGAACTTCAAATACTGACCAACTACAGAAAATCTTCATGCCTTCAGATCTGCGACAGCACATGTGAGGCTAGTGGTAAAAGAAATGAAGAGAGTTTCTTGGAAGGAATTTATGACTTCCATTAATCGGTCCACTTTTACTGCATAAATTTGGGACTCAATAAGACGGATTGCAGGCAAGGGCAGTACAAAAAAATGGCTCTGAGCACTTTGGGACTCAACTTCTGAGGTCATTAGTTCTCTAGAACTTAGGGCTAGTTAACCCTAACTAACCTAAGGACATCACACACATCCATGCCCGAGGCAGGATTCGAACCAGCGACCGTAGCAGTCGCGCGGTTCCGGACTGGGCGCCTAGAACCCCTCGGCCACCGTGCCCGGCTTTGATATAAATATTAGCAAGCCCAGTTACTGCTGCCATTATCATTATTCTGTTAAATCAATAACTCCTACGAAAATTTATGTACTGATTCAATTCTAGTAATATGTTCCTACTACAATTACTGTCCATAATGTCTTCCTCCCTCAATTTCGATCATAGTAAAGTAATATATTGACTTGTATCAGTGCACTCATTTCTCCTCACTGTAGTATGAAGTACACACACACTCTATGATTATTCGTTGAATCTAGTTTCTCTGAGTTCTCTGTTCTTTCTGTACCTGATCGACCATCTTGTCAGATCTAGCAATAACTTGATTTATTCACATCGCAAGGAGACGGATCAGAACGGATCACTTGTATTTACATTAAGAAACGTCGATTCTTATTGGATCCGTCTCTTTTCACTGCTCTGTCACTGAGCTAAGCCATCCTGAAGTAACTGCGATTCTTTCTCTTTCCCTGGAAATGTCTACCGGTTTTTCTAGTACAGAAATTCGTGACTTGATCACTGTTCTTTCTCTTATCTAGATAAGTTTTCTCCGTTGATTCATGCTTGAGGATGTTAGCACAGTAGAAAATATGGAACGATAATGCACCGATGCTTTCTACAGAGGAGGTTGCTGACATCTGAGATGATCTTGTCGTGGAAAGGAGGTTAAACCCTAGTTTGCTTCTTTTTTGGTCTTCGTACAGTCCTTTCTCGACGACCACTAGACTATTCCTGAGCGGCCTAACGAACTGACGTATTTTTTATACTAGTAATAATTATAATAACAATAATTACACGAGGCTCAACCGTCTTGCGCAATTCTTTCAATTGAACCACGCTTGTGCGAATTGCATAACCCCAACTATCCCAGTAATCCTACCAGATAAAGGGGGCCTACCGTTAAACGTGTAAACCAAACTACTTATAGTTTCTAGCGGATATTTACATCATTGAGAGATGAAAACTAGGTTGAAGGAAGACTGAAATATTACGTAAACCAGCCGGGATTCGATCCCGTTACCTTTCGTTTTCCAAGATGCGTTTAGACTCACATTCGGGAGGACGGCAATTAAAATCCCCGCTCCTCTACGGCCACCCAGATAAAAGTTTTTCGTGTTTTTCCAAAATCGCTTCAGGAACGTGCCAGGATATTTCCTTTGAGAAGGACACAACCAATTTCCTTCCGCATCCGAACTTCTGCTCCGACTCTAATGGCCTCATTGTTGACGGAGAGTAACCAAAACGCCCCTTCTGTACTTCTGCGAACACTTTCCACTTGCTGTTGCCCTCTTGTGGCTTTTTTCGTCACTGCCAAACGGGCGAAAATAAGACGTGAGGTAAGACGTAATACAATAATATCTTGTCACTCGGATCACCGAAACAAGCACTTCATCCGAGTCGCGTTTTCGAATTACGCTCTAAATAGAAATCAACGGAAAACGTCGAAAGTAAATGTGAATTTGCAAAAAGAAATACAGTCACAGGAATCACAAAGTCTGCGGAAATAATTTAGGAAATATGCCGTCGCCAGTGAGAAAGGTCACAACAAAGAGTCGCAGCTATAAGTTTATCGTAGGAACCGATGCAAGACAAACATTACTTTAAAATATTAGCATTTAACTAAACAAGGACTTTATATAACATTTTACTATCGACTACATATCTATTGCACTATTATTTTTGGTCATCAGTCAAGACAGGTTAGGGCTGGCCCGCCACGAATTTCTCACCTGTTTTAACCTCTTCATCCAACAAGGGGATGTCACGACGTTGGGATCACGGATTTACTTCAATCTTTGTGCACCTTTATTACGTCTTTAAAACAACGTAACGTGCAAGTAGTAAGTTGCAATACTCTGGCAATTCCAAGAAAATCGCGAGAGAAGTTTTACGCGTCTATTATGTTAGTGATATATCTGTGCGAAGCTGCCGGCCGTAAGAAGTCATTGTGGTCAAGGCTGCCCTCTGTAATAAAAAAAGTGAGTGACTGGGCTAGAACGGGTGTCATGGGACGTCCGCCCCGAGCAGTTACAACGAACAATAACGAATAAAATGAGAATAATAAAAAAGTCCCCAGCGTTCGCACTATGCAAGAGGGTCATGAACGAGACGACTGTTCGAATCCCGGTGACACTTGTTTTTTAATCTATGTTTTTTCATCACTGGTCACGTTATTTAATTTATGTGACATTTGAGAGGCACTATAATGAAAAACACCACGTGTATTTTACTGAAGTTGTAATGAATTTCATATTTTATTTGACTATTTATTATTTGTAATTAAATTTTAAAGGACGAGGAGCAGGCTTGGAAAGCCCAAGCCAAACCTCAATAAGTACTGATGCGAACGACATTATTCAGAATCAAAAAATGGCTCTGAGCACTATGGGACTTAACATCTATGGTCATCAGTCCCCTAGAACTTAGAACCTAACTAACCTAAGGACATCACACAACACCCAGTCATCACGAGGCAGAGAGAATCCCTGACCCCGCCAGGAATCGAACCCGGGAACCCGGGCGTGGGAAGCGAGAACGCTACCGCACGACCACGATCTGCGGACTATTCAGAATCAGTAATACCGTAAGTCACAATGTGCCAGACCACAAGAGGAACGTACAGTTACTCGTCGGATGATCTCTCGAAATTACACGTTGCAGGATAGTGTGTCATACAGACATGGAAAACATAAATTGAAACTTCATGCAAATACAAGTGTTTTTTTCATTATATTACCTCTCAAATGTCGTATAAATTAAATAATAATACTAGTGATGAAAAGAAATAGATTAATAATTAAGTTTGAGCGGTGGTCGAACCGTCGCCACATAATAGATGCGTAAAACTTCTCTTGCGCTTTTCCCGGAACTGATAGAGAAGTTCATCTTAACTACTTGCACATTATATTGATTTAATGGCCTGCTAAAGGTGTACCAAGTTTTAAGTAAATCTGTTAAATCTGTTCTAGGCGCTACAGTCTGGAACCGCGCGACCGCTACGGTCGCAGGTTCGAATCCTGCCTCGGACATGGATGTGTGTGATGTCCTTAGGTTAGTTAGGTTTAAGTAGTTCTAAGTTCTAGGGGACTGATGACCTCAGAAGTTAAGTCCCATAGTGCTCAGAGCCATTTGAACCATTTTTTGTTAAATCTGTGATTCCAACTTCGTGGCCTCCCCTTGTCAGACCAGTACTTCCATGTACTCATTTATTTAAACATTGGGTAATCCAGTATGGGATAATGGCAATATTATGTAAATAGAGGAGATGTTGAGTCACAGACAGGCACAATAAAAAAGACTGCTAAACAAATTAGATTTCGTCCAAAAGGACTTCTTCTGAAATGTACAACGTACATACATTCACGCAAACACAGCTCACACACACAAGACCACTGTTGTTGGATACATCCCTATCTTTGTACCGTACAGTATTTATCCTCCACGGCTCACTCAAGTATCAGGGAAGGTATCCTTGACCATGCATCACTAGAGGAATTAAAGAATCTTCTGAAAGGAAAGGGGATATGTAACTGTTGGCAAGAACAAATAGAGATCCTGCAGTAGTTGCAGACTACAAAAACTACTCAAAACTACTAAGAAAGGTTACTAGAATGTCTAGGAACAAGTATATGCCAGAAATCAGTAAGTCCAACAACAGACTTAAGTCTATATGGGTAGTAAAACGAGAGACTGGACAACCAGCTACTGAACTGAATGGAAGAGCTATGAATGATGAGTCACATGTAGCAAGTGCATTTAATAATCATCTCTTAAATATAGTAAAAAGAATAATAGTTCAAGAGAAAAATCACTACAGTATGTTGAAAAATTAACTCTCATAAAATTTAGTCATATGAAAGTATCCCTAAGTTGCCCTACTGAAGTTAAGAACATTATACACTGAAAAACCAAAGAAACAGGTACAGCTGCCTAATATCGTGCATGCCTGCTGCGTGCACGTAGACGTGCGGCAACAGGACGTGGCATGGGCTCGACTAATGTCTGAAGTAGTTCAGGAGGGCAATGACACCGTGAACCCTACAGGGTTGTCCATAAATCCCTAACAGTACGAGGGGTTGGAGATCTCTTCTGAACTCTGTAGCAATTCTGGATGTGTGGGGTATCGCATTGCTCTGGAATTGCCCAAGTCCGTCCGAATGCACAATGGACGTAACGGATGCCCGTGATCAGACACGATGCTCACGTACATGTCACCTGTCAGAGTTGTATATAGACGAATCAGGGGTCCCATGTCACGGCAACTGCACACGCCCCACCCCATTACAGAGCCTCCACCCCCTTGAACAGTCCTCTGCTGACAGGCAGGGTTCATGGATTGATGAGGTCGTCTCCGTATCCTTATACATCCATCTGCTCGATACAATTTGAAACGAGACTCGTCCGACCAGTCATCAACAGTCGAATGTTGATGTTTACTGGACCAGGTGAGGCGTAAAGTTTTACGTTGTGCAGCCATCAAGGGTACACGCGTGGGCCTTAGGCTCCGAAAGCCAATATCGATGATGTTTCGTTGAATAGTTCGCACGCTGATACTTGATGCCCCAGCATTGAAATCTGCAGTAATTTGCGGAAGGGTTGCACTTCTGTCACGTTGAATGATTCTCTTCAATCGTCGTTAGTCCCGTTCTTGCAGGATCTTTTTTCGGCAGCAGCGATGTCGGAGATTTGATGTTTTACCGGATTCCTGATATTCACGATACATTCATGAAATGGTCACACCGGAAAATCCCCACTTCATCGCTATCTCGGAGATGCTGTGTCCCATCGCTCGTGCGCCAACTATAAAACCGTGTTCAAACTACTTAAATCTACATCTACATCTATACTCCGCGAGCCACCTTACGGTGTGTGGCGGAGGGTACTTATTGTACCACTATCTGATCCCCCCTTCCCTGTTCCATTCACGAATTGTGCGTGGGAAGAACGACTGCTTGTAAGTCTCCGTATTTGCTCTAATTTCTCGGATCTTTTCGTTGTGATCATTACGCGAGATATATGTGGGCGGTAGTAATATGTTGCCCATCTCTTCCCGGAATGTGCTCTCTCGTAATTTCGATAATAAACCTCTCCGTATTGCGTAACGCCTTTCTTGAAGTGTCCGCCACTGGAGCTTGTTCAGCATCTCCGTAACGCTCTCGCGCTGACTAAATGTCCCCATGACGAATCGCGCTGCTTTTCGCTGGATCATGTCTATCTCTTCTATTAATCCAACCTGGTAAGGGTCCCATACTGATGAGCAATACTCAAGAATCGGACGAACAAGCGTTTTGATATCCTGCTATTGCAGCAGCAGTAATCGATCTAACAATTGCGCCAGATACTTGTCTTATATAGGCGTTACCGACTGCAGCGCCGTATTCTGCCTGTTTACCTATCTCTGTATTTGAATATGCTTGCCTATACTAGTTTCTTTGGCGCTTCAGAATGTAATATGGATATTGTAATGTTGACTCACTAGGGATGTCTGATTAGTTGTGAGAGAGGGCGTAATGGCTGTAATGGGCGGGTGAGTATATCCCTAAATAAAATATAGCCGGCCGCTGTGGCCGAGCGGTTCTAGGCGCTTCAGTCCGGAACCGCGCTGCTGCTACGGTCGCAGGTTTGAATCCTGCCTCGGGCATTGATGTGTGTGATGTCCTTAGGTTAGTTAGGTTTAAGTAGTTCTAAGTCTAGGGGACTGATGACCTCAGATGTTAAGTCCCATAGTGCTTATAGCCATTTGAACCAAAATAAATATTTCGGCGGCCTACCCTGTTTGTATTATACCACTTAAATGTACTAGTGCTCAGCGTCCGCAGTTCGCGGCGTCCTCAGACAACTGCTGTGTATACTGCTGGTGGAAGACGACTGTGCTGTGCTGCAGGTGTCGGTGCAGTCGGTGCGGGTGCTGTACATGGAGGACGACGGCGGCGCCGTGCTGACGGACTCGGTGAGCCGCGCGCAGAAGGACGCTCTGCGCAGGGCAGTAGCCTGGCTGGACTCCGTGAGGGACCGCCCGGCCCAGCAGGTGCGTCACCACATATTCTTTGCTCACAACGTCGTGCCCCTGGCCTTCCTACTTCCGAATTAACTGAAGTCTGTCGACTTCGGACCACGAGTGTTTTGTGATAGCCACAGCCAACATCAGCGAGCTCAAAAAAATACATGTGTGTACACTAGCTAGAAAGAAGTGACTGTCGTGCTGCGGGTGCCAAACCAGTAGGCACGTGTGGTGTCACCACTGCGTGAGGTAAGCGCAGCACCCCCCCCCCTTCCATACATACACACACACACACACACACACACACACACACACACACACACACACACACACACCTCAACTCCCTCCCTGCGGCTGTGGATATGGTGGGCTTCAGTAAGTGGATCTTGCTTCCTTCACTCTCTGCACCCCACTGCGAACTTGGTTAGGACATCATGAACAAGTAGTACCATTGGTGAAAGAAGGTGCAGCACTTACTCACAACTTGTGTTTATTTTAACTAATCTAGATTTCAGTCACTGAGTGACCATCTTCAGTGGCAGGGATGATAAATGAACCAATTAAAATACAATTGCATACATTTTAAAACAGAACTACAATTGTATAAATTTCACGTATACACTAAGGTGACAAGTCATAGGATTGTGGTGTGCACATATACAAATGGCGGTAATGTTGCGTACATGAGGTATAGAAGGGCAGTGTTTTGACGGAGCTGTCTCTTTATTAAAGTGTTTCACGTCTGCCGTGACTATGTCCGCACAACGCAAATTAAGGCTTTGAACAGAGTTCGATGTAGGGTCATTCCATTTCGGAAATTGTTAGGGAATTCAGTTTCCGAGATCCATAATGCCAAGAGAGTTCTGAGAATACCAAATTTCAGGGATTATCTCTCACCAAGGACAACACAGTGGCCGACAGCCTTCACTTAACGACCGAGAATAGCCCCGTTTCCATAAAGCTGCCTGTGATAAGTCAAGCAACCCTGCATGAAATAACCGCAGAAATGAATGTGGTACGTACGATGAACGTATCCGTTTGGACAGTGCAGTGAAATTTGTGGTTAAAGGCTATGGCAGCAAAAAGACCGACGCGAGTGCCTTTGCTACCAGCACGACATCGCCTGCAGCTGCTCCCCTGGGCTAGTGACCATGTCGGTTGCATCCTTGACGACTGCAAAACCGGGGCCTGGTCAAATGTGCCCTGGTTTTAGTTGGTAAGAGCTGAAGGTAGGGACTATACCGGTCCACGAAGCCATCGTCCCAAGTTGTCAATCAAGCACTGTGCAAGCTGGTGGTTTCTCCGTATTGATGTGGGCTGTGTTTACTTGGAATGGACTGGTTCCTCTGATCCAACTGGACCAATCATTGAGTGAAAATAGTTGTGTTTGGCTACTTGGAGATAATTTGGAACCATTCACGGAGTCCATGTTGCCAGACAGATGGAATTTTTATGGGTGACAATGCGCCATGCATTGAGCCACAACTGATCACGATTGGTTTGAAGAACATTGTGGATAATTCGAGCGACTGATTTGGCCACCCAGATCACCCGACACGGGGTATAGTCAAGGGATCAGTTCGTACACAAAACTTGCATCGGCAACACTTTCGTAATTATGGACGGCAATAGAGGCAGCATGGATCAATATTTCTGTAGTGGACTTCCAACGACTTGTGGAGTTACTGCCACGTTGAGTTGCTGCACTATGCTAATCAAAAAGAGGTCTGACATGATATGAGGAGGTGTCCCATGTTTTTTTGTCAAGTCGGTGACGTGTATCAGCAGATAAAGTTAACACATTTCAGCCGCTACTTGGACTATCTATACACAACAGTAAAAAATGCAGTGAGTCCGCTGTGTACTGTCATCTCACAGTTGACCTCAGCGCACATCATACATGACTATGGCGCCCTCTATACATGCTTTATGTTACAGTAACGCATTGTATATATGTAGTTGGTTATTTACACTATCACAAAAATAGCCGTTTTAACGAAATTCATTTTTATCGATAGACAATAGAGGCGACTACAGTGTGGAGTGCTGTTAAAACAGTAAACATTATTTACAGTCAAAGTGGTAGTAATGTGAACTACTTCATGTAGGCAGCTATGTGTATGTACATAACTGCTTTTGTTATTGTATGAAAGAAGTACAGGGCTATTACAAATGATTGAAGCGATTTCATAAATTCACTGTAGCTCCATTCATTGACATATGGTCACGACACACTACAGATAAGTAGAAAAACTCATAAAGTTTTGTTCGGCTGAAGCCGCACTTCAGGTTTCTGCCGCCAGAGCGCTCGAGAGCGCAGTGAGACAAAATGGCGACAGGAGCCAAGAAAGCGTATGTCGTGCTTGAAATGCACTCACATCAGTCAGTCATAACAGTGCAACGACACTTCAGGACGAAGTTTAACAAAGATTCACCAACTGCTAACTCCATTCGGCGATGGTATGCGCAGTTTAAAGCTTCTGGATGCCTCTGTAAGGGGAAATCAACGGGTTGGCCTGCAGTGAGCGAAGAAACGGTTGAACGCGTGCGGGCAAGTTTCACGCATAACCCGCGGAAGTCGACGAATAAAGCAAGCAGGGAGCTAAACGTACCACAGCCGACGGTTTGGAAAATCTTACGGAAAAGGCTAAAGCAGAAGCATTTCTTAAACAGGAGATTGGAAAACCGATGGATCGGTCGTGGTGGAGATCATGATCGACAATTCATGTCATGGCCTCCACGCTCTCCCGACTTAACCCCATGCGATTTCTTTCTGTGGGGTTATGTGAAAGATTCAGTGTTTAAACCTCCTCTACCAAGAAACGTGCCAGAACTGCGAGCTCGCATCAACGATGCTTTCGAACTCATTGATGGGGACATGCTGCGCCGAGTGTGGGAGGAACTTGACTATCGGCTTGATGTCTGCCGAATCACTAAAGGGGCACATATCGAACATTTGTGAATGCCTGAAAAATCTTTTTGAGTTTTTGTATGCGTGTGCAAAGCATTGTGAAAATATCTCAAATAATAAAGTTATTGTAGAGCTGTGAAATCGCTTCAATCATTTGTAATAACCCTGTACATAGTGGATAAATGTATCCAAGAGGGGCGTTCAATATGAAATGCAAAGCACTCTTTTTCTTCGCCAGTTTCGGTAGAAAAAATGCGGAATTTGTTGTGGGACATCGTGAAATATTCCTGCTTCAGCCCCTATAGTTCATGAAGTTCCGGTACATCGCGGCGCTGTATGTTACCTCCAAAATGGCGTCTGTGTTGGAGGTTCATTCCAAGCAGAGAGATGTCATTTATTTATTTATTGGCTGAAAATCAGAGCATCACAAATATTCACTGTCCCTGCGGCGATCTGACGGCGAACGAAAGTTCGGTAAGCCGTTGAACGAGGCGTCTGTCATCATCGCAACAAGGACGCGCAAAAATTGTCCGATCTTGCACGTGCCTAACGGACGTACACATCTGTGACACCTGCAGTGTTGGAACATGCAGATACGCTTATTCAAGGTGACCGACAGGTCAGAGTCAAACAGCTCGCTGTAAAATTGGACGTCTCTGTTGGTAGTACTGACACACTCGTCCACAAGTTGGGTTATTCAAGAGTGTGTGACCGCTGTTGTCCTCGCTGTCTAACAGGAGACCATGAACAGCAACGAAGGACCAATGAAGGATGCACTCTACAGGAAGCAGTATGTGGATGATGGGAGGTTATTGATGCATCAAGTCGTTCGCTCTGACATCGACCAGTAAAGTGGTCCTGCCAGTAAGGTGCCATAAGGCCATCGCATTGAATGGAGATTATGTTGAAAAAGGGGGTTTTGAAGCCAAAATAATGGGGAATAATATGATGTATTGAATTCCTGACTACAACCAGCGTACTTTAGAAAAAAATATGTGTTGAGTTACTTACTGAACGGCCCTCGTAGAAACACTACAAATACATTGCTTTCTATAGAATTAAGCAACAGCAGTTAAACGGGTATTGTATTAAAACCAAAATTTAGTTACACCATTATGCACACTTAGTGGTGCTTGTGTGAACTAGTTATTCACTTAGTTATTGTAATTGTTTCACCAATTGAAATAAGTAAGGTCGCTGAGCACTTCCAGATCCCAAATGGAGCTAAAAAACAAAGTAGTACTACGTCATCATCGACCCACCCACCCAGTCACACACACACACACACACACACACACACACACACACACACACACACACACAGAGAGAGAGAGAGAGAGAGAGAGAGAGAGAGAAATACAACAACCAGACATTTTTTATGTATTCTTTTTTATTCCATTACGCGTGAGTACACAGTCAAAATATAGACAGCAATTTGCATGCTGCAGCTCGGCTGTGCAAAATCAACAATTTTGCTCAGCTACTACACCTCGCAAGATGCAAGATGTATGTTTACTATATATTACCGGTTAAGTTGTGCTCGCTTCCTACCTAGTTCCTTGTTTTCCGATTTTCGCATTTAGAGATATGGCACAAACGCATCTTCACTTGTATTTCACACGAAAAACAGCGCAGTGTCCACTGGAGTGGAGACTGACACCTTTGTTACATGAGAAAATCGTATCTATGGTCAAAGTTACAATTCACTTACAAATTGTAAATAAGGATAGAATGAGGGGAAATGGCGCTACAGACTTACAGCTGTACATTGCTTTGCAGCCGGCGCCGCCTTCTTGGTAAGCCCAAAACACTCGCTGACTACCGTTCAAAATTACCGTTGTTGTTTTAAATATTTAATATTACGAAGCTACAACGAATAGCACAATGTTAGGAATGCATTTTCAGTTATTTTTCCAGTCTTAAAGGTATATTTGAATCAGTAATTCGACGTATTTGATCTCGTTAATATCACTTTCTTTTTGTTGCACGTTTCCAATGACCAAGAAACGAAGCACGTGATGTGAAAAGGTTCCTTTCATTATCCAGTATTTTCCTCAGTACAGAACTACGAAAATGATATTTCCTCTATGTCCTCTTCCGAAAAAGCTGGGAACTTATTTTGCTACGTCTGGACAATTTGCAATATTCCCTTTTCACTGTGGTCAACCTGAGCGCTCTTCGATTGATAGGAAATCGAAAGTCTAATTACAGACTATTTTGAACATGGCTGCACTGCAACAACGGTTACAGAACAGCAGGTGTAGGAGACAGCCAACCAGTGGCAATAAATGGTTGTTTTCAAATAAACATTACCATGGTTTCGACGGATTTAAACCAGTATATCTAAGGAGGACAAACCTGCGTCAATGCGCTGACATAACTTACAAGCAAAACGTCATGGACCCATATTACTCATCAAACAGAAACTACTCTCTACAAAAAGTGTAGGAATGTCACAAAGATTACGATACATACCACCATAGGACAAGTAGTACTTATAAACTTCACTTCAGCAATCCGTCAGTAGAGCTATCTCCACATGACAGGTGTCGTCAATGGTCTGAATATCGATATGTAAACGTTAAGGTCCGTAGAATAAATGGCTGGTCACATCAGTGAAACTAATCTCTTAAAATAATATGCTATGTAATAGCTAGATTCCGACTGAGGGAGAATGTGGATACCAGGAAAACAAAACCTGAGGCGCATGGCCGGCCGATGTGGCCGAGTGGTTCTAGGGGCTTCAGTCTGGAACCGCGCGACCGCTACAATCGCAGGTTCGAATCCTGCCTCGAGCATGGATGTGTGTGATCCTTAGGTTGGTTAGGTTTAAGTAGTTCTAAGTTCTAGGGGACTGATGACCTCATATGTTAAGTCCTATTGTGCTCAGAACCATTTGAACCATTTTTGAACCTGAGGCGCATGTGCCGATAAACATGTACGCTTGGCGGTCTAAGCAGCTAATAACGGTAAACACATTGAAATTACTAACAGAAATACACCATGGTAGTCAACAAGTATAGAATAAAATGTTGAAAAATGCAAATGCACATAATATACTACGAGGGTTGTCCGGAAAGTTAATGTACCGCATTTTTTTCTGCAACAGTTCTTTATTGAACATAATGAGAATTACATATGCGAAAAAATAGCGTTGTATGTGCACATCCTAATTTTTCACGTAATTTCCATCCCTTCTATCGCCTTCCTCTTGCGCGAAACAAAACCGTGTATGACCTGTCGATGCCAATTCTTGTCCTGATGGCGGAGCCAGTGCTTCACTGTGTGAATCACCTCATCGTCCTCAAAATGTCATACACGAACGGCATCCTTTAAAGGCCCAAACAATTGGAACTCCGAGGGGGCTAGGTCAGGGCTGTAAGTTGGATGGCGTAACACTGTCCAACCCTGTTTTGCGATGTGTTCAGCAGTCCTCACACTTGTGTGGGGGCGTAGCGTTATTGTGTTGCAGCAAAACATCTCCGGGTTTGTTGTGGCGCGGAAGTCGCCAGAAGCGCGTCTTGAGTTTTGTTAATGCGTTGACATATGCTTCTAAATTAATGGTACCACCTCTTGGCATCACATCAGTGAGGACCACACTTTCACAGTCCGATCACGATTTTGCCGGCGGAGACAGCTGCTTTGAAATTTATCTTCTGTGGGAAGTGGGAATGGCCATATTCCATCGACTGTCGTTTTATTTCGGGCTCAAAATGGTGAACCCAGATTTCATCACCTGTCACAATCCGGGACAAGAAGGCCTCCGCCTCAGCTTCAAAACATTCCAATAAATCAAGACAAATTCTTCTTTGTGTGATTTGTGGGCCACCGTTAGACACCGCGGGACCCGTGTTACACACACTTTTGAAAATCCAAGACGGCGGATATTTGCATCCACATGTCCTTTGCTGATCGACAGATGCAGCGCCTACAGTCGAGTCGTAAAGCATCTGTCCTCCAGAATGACATCATCAGCTCGCTGCATCATGACAGGTGTGACAGCCATGGACGTTCTCCCTGACCGCAGCAAATCGTGGAGCTCCGCCGAACCGCCTCCTGATGACCTCACCCTCCGTGCCTAGCGACTAACTGTATTTCTGTTTACATCAGTGCTCCATAGACTTTGCACAAGCGTTTGTGAATATTCCCAACAGTTCCTTTCTCTGCAGTGAGAAATTCAATGGTGGCACGTTGCTTGCAAAGAACATCACCTACAGACGCCGTTTTGAAATTGTCCTGCAACTACGATATCTGTCAGAAGTGATGGAAAGTTGGCGTGCTCGCTCAGGAGACTTCAAATAATACACATGTAAAGTTTTGCATTCGTAGCATTGCTTTCGGATGAGGAAAAACCATGCGGTGCATTACTTTCTGGGCAAACCTCGTAGCATAATTTAAGACATTATAGGACTATCAGTAAATTATCGTGCGGAAATAGTGATGTTTGTATATAAGTATTTTATTACAAGCATAATAACATCAATGAAATTAATATCACGTCCAGTACATCATCATACGTGAAGTGAAGATGTCAGTGTATAAACTGGTTATTAACTATAATGACAGCAAAGAGCAAAAATTCATAAGTCTCCGAATAGTGGCAAACGTAACAGAAATGGGTGGCATCAGTGTCTTAGTACAGCATTAACTGACAAACCAAACTGTTCGCACAAAAACTGTATAATAGAATTGTGAGGAAATGAACCACTCTCAGAGGCTACCGGCAGTCTTACGAAGTTTTTTTTGCGAACAGTGTGGGTTTGAAACCCATAACTTAAGAGTGGGGCAGCACTATCACAACTTGTAAAGCACCAATGGCTACAGGTGACAGAACAGCAATTTTTTTAGGGTACAGGGAGTAAAAACTAAAGATTTTCAGAAACAGGCTGAAAATGACATTCACATTGATAAAACAGGCAGCCACAAACCAATGTACACAGCCTCTGATCGAAACTAGAGATACTCAAAAATTTACAGAAAAATTTAGTTCAGCCAGTTGTAATTCAGCTTGTGCACAAAATCAGTTGTCCTCATTTCATTATTATGTCCGAGGACTAAGGGGTAAGCTTAACGTGTTGGTTATTTTTGTTGGTTAATTGTATTGAAGAATTTGACTTGAGCAAACCAGTTGATATAATCTGCCTCTCTCAACATCATGTGACCACTTGTATAGATATGTTAAATGTTACAAGATACAAGTTAGCTTCTTACTTCTGTAGAGAAAGTATGGATAAAGGAGGCGTGGCCACAGTTGTCAAAAACTGTTTTGATTTCAAGGATACTAATATTAATAAATGTTGTGCAACAAGTTGTATTTTATAAGAAGTCCTTTATAATAGTAAGTATATACAGAGCACCTTCGTGAAAGTTTAACGTCTTCATAAAAAAAATGTGGAAGCTCTGTTGTCCCAACTCACAATAAAAAACAAGGAAATATTGGTGCTGGTGATTTTAATGTGAGTTTAAAGAAAAGCTCTGTCAGTGAACGATTATTGCAATCAGTAATACTGTCATTCAATTTAGTTCCTACTGCGAACTTTGCAACTAGGACATGTAAATGCTCTGAGACTGCTATTGATAATATCATTATAGAAAAATCTAGGACAAAAAAGTCATATCACTAATCTTGTGTTAAATGTTGAAACTTGTCAGGACAAAAAAACTGTTAAATCTGAGCACAGGAGGGTACCAAATCAGTCCAAAATCGAGAACTTCAGGAGATTGCTCAAAGACATGAACTGGATAGGTGTTTACAATACTTCTGACTGAAATAGAAAATATGAACCTTTCATTATAAAAGTTACTTCTGCTGTTGAAAATTATTTTCCCCTAAAGGTAACTCAAATCAAACACAAGCCAAAAATTAACCATGGATTACACAATGAATAAAGATATCATGTGGGTCAAAAAGGAGACTGTGTCTACTATCTAGGAACAGCTCTGATGTTAGCATTGTAATGTATTACAAAGAATACGGCAAAATATTAAAGCAAGTAATCCAGAAATCGTAGCAGCCTTTTTATGAGAAAAAGATAATTACATCAGGCAAGAAAATAAAAACTGTATAGGATATACGTAAGACAGACAGGTGGGGCCAAAAAAGAAGACAGGTAGCTCTAAAAATAAATGAGACATAGGTAACAAGTGCAGTAGCATTGCAAACTTCTTAAACAAGTATTTTGTTTCTGTTACTGAGAACTTGGGGTTATAAGGTTCAGTGGAGACTAGTCTTTAAAAATAACTTCAGTAAAATGGAAATGACACTCACATCTCCCAAATAAGTAGCATTCATCACAAAATCCTTAAACTCTAAGCATTCTACTGGTTATGATAACATATCAACGAAGTTAACGAAAGGGTGCTCTTGTGAGTTGACTTCTATCTTAAGTTACTCGTGTAATCAACCTCTTATCAGCGGAACATTTCCAGACAGACTAAAATATGCTGAAGTTAAGCCTCTTTACAAGAAGGGGGATAAAGAGATATCTTCAAACTATCGACCAATTTCACTTTTGCCGGCTTTTTCAAAAATATTTGAGAAGGTTGTGTTCAAGCGTGTCCTTAAGCTTCTGACTGAAAATGATATATTGTCCAAGTCACAGTTTGGGTTTATTAAGGGTTTTGATACAGAGAAAGCTATTTACACTTACAATGAGTATCTAATTAATTCATTAGATAATAAATTAGATGCTACTGGCATTTTCTGTGACCTATCAAATGCCTTTGACTGTGTGAACCACAGCATTCTCTTAAGTACATTAGAATATTATGTACATTAGAATATTATGGAGTCACCGGCAGTGCTGGAAAATGGTTTTAATTCTATCTAACTAAGAGGAAACAAAGGATGTCATGGCGAAATACCTGTGCAGGAAGCAGTCACTCTTCATCTGATTGCTAATTAATTAGATGTGTGCTCCTCAAGGTTCCATCTTGGATCCGTTGCTTTTTCTTGTGTGCATTAGTGACCTTGCGTCCGTTACATTGCTAAATGCTAAGTTTGTTTTGTTTGCAGATGATACAAACATTACGATAAGTAACAAGTCAAGTACAGATTTAGAAATAGCTGCTAATAAAATTTTCACTGACATTGATAAATGGTCTAAAGCTACTTCACTGTCATTAAACTTTGAAAAGACGCAGTATATGCAGTCTAGAAACTGTAAGAGATTTCCTTCCAGCATGTGTATAACATATGAAGAAATGCAGATTGAAGAGGTTGACAGTGTTAAATTTCTAGGATTACAACCTGATAACAAATTCAGTTGGGAAGGGCATTCCACAGAATTTCTCAAGCGCCTAAACAAGTCTGTATGTGCAGTGAGAATGATGTCAGATGCAGGAGACATAAATATAAAAAAAACTTGCATACTTCACTTACTTTCTTTCTATTATGTCACATGGGATCATATTCTGGGGTAGCTCATAAAACAGATCAAAAATTTTTCACGTGCAAAAGCGTGTAATAAACATCACACATGGTGGAAATTGAAGAACATCACGTATAAAACTGTTCAAAGAACTTTGTACTAACCACTGCTTCTCCGTATATTCATGCCTTAATTAAATATGTTGAAACTAATATATCTCTATTTCCAACCAATAACTCAATTCATAGTGTCAATATTACGAATAAGAACAATCTATGTGAAGAGCTGAAATCACTTACCTTGATACAGAAAGGGGTCCAATATTCAGGAACACACATTTTCAGTAAACTGCCAGCAACCATTAATAACTTGGTTTTACATAGTTTGAAAGAAGTTTTGATAGTCAAGTCCCTCCACTCCGTAACGAATATCTTAACAGGGACTGTTAGACCAGCTTAAATAAAAATATCTGTTAGATTTCGGTTTTGACAGCACTTGATATTTTGTGTATGAGAAATTTATTACATATGCATAACAATGTTTCACTCTGGTAGTGTATTAATTCTGTAAATATTAGTAGTTCTAGTTTATTGCAATTTATTCACCTATTTCGACAATCTGCTGACAAATGACCAGGGTTGTAAGTATTGTATACAAATGTTTTTTGTTTTTTATGTTATTCCTTCTGACATGTCCCACATCCACGAGAATCATCTCATTTTTGAGTGTGTGGAACGAAAACTAAAACCAAATCTGAATCTCATCGAAAAATTGTCTACAGGTGAGCTGCAGCTGGACGTTTAATAAATTCTCATTTGTGCACTCAAGATGTCAAGGAGCTGAAATACGTAACTCTACGTTTGTTGAACATCTACTGATTGCCAATCACACATCGAAAATCAGGAAGGCACTGTTATTCTATGCACAGAAATCAAAGGGCGTAGGATGAACCTTTGGGAAGAATTAGAGATCTATAAACATCTTGAGCACACAAATGGGAATTTATTAAACGACCAACTGCAGCTCGCCTGTAGACAAGTTTTCGATGGTTTGGAACCCGTACTGCTCCCAAAAACAGTCTTCAACGACGACTGGCGCAGCGTTGACGAGTAGTTCATTTCCTCAGAATTCTGTTGTACAACTTTTGTGTAAACTGTTTCATTTGTCAGTTTATGTTGTACTAAGATATTGATGCCAGCCACTTCTGTTACGTTTGTCACTATCCGGAGATTATTGTTAATAAAGTAAAGATCCACGTAGTGGACACCAAGTGAAAAAGCTACTCCTTATGTGTCTGATCTAGACTGCCATAAAAAATGCGAAGGAACTGTTAATCAGAACTCAGGGAGAAGTTGCAGTCTAATGCACAATCGATTTATTGCTCTTAAACATGACAAGACAACAAAATTATTAAAGAAAGATCATACGAAAATATTTATTTAACAAAAGCCTTACTAAAATGGGATCTGTGGTGGAAAAAGTGATCTGCTGGGGATCGACACACGACACTAACCAGAACACTGCTCGCTCAATCTCACTTCATATACGTGAATCCAGGTTGTGGCATCAAACTACGCCACCACCAAGCATCTATATTCTACCATACAAAAAAAAAGGGAAAAATATGGTTCAAAAGAACAGGGTGCTGAGAAATAGATATTATAGCCCTAAGTCGCAGCAGCGAATACTTTACCCTCCTACTGGTCAAGGTGGTACACCACAATGCGTTCGGCGACTGAAGTCATGGTCGGCAGTAATCTGTTATTAAATGCACGTTCCCGAAAAATGCAAGTACGCGGTCTCGCGTTCGGTTAATTCAGAACGCAGGTACTTCCCTAAGAGCCTCTGAAACCCCGATAGATTCCAGTGTGCAGGTGGACCTGTTTGCTGGTCTGCCAAACCAATTTGACTCCGTGCCACAACTGTGTGTGTCAGAATAAGTCAAATGTTTAGACGGCCGACTCAAGACAAATAAGTACACCCACACGTTACTCGTTGTGACCGTGATGATATAAGCAGTACCTCTAATGGTTCAGAAGGTGACTGGCACAGGCTCTAAATCACACACTAGCAAAGGACACAAGTCTCACCGCTTTGGTAGAGACCTGCAGTTATTTACTAGCGAGGCGCCAGTACCAGAGACTTGTACAAGAGTCCATTTTTTCTTTCCCCCTGTTTCCTCCTCAGCTCGGTTCCAAAAGAACATTTCTCTTTTTTGACTTCCCCCAATTTCGCACAAGCCAATCATGAGCTGGAGGCCGGCATTCTAAGCTCAGAGAATGGTCTTTGCACTGCAGACCGATTTGACCAATCAGAGACTTTAAAGTTAATTGGCAGAAAACGGAAAGAAATTCAGCTTCGTGGCCTCTTTCCCACACGTCTGCCGTGTCTTTTGCTAACACAATACAGGGTGGAAGCACAGCCCTCCATAAGCAGCTTGTTATCTCCCCTGTTGCGTCCATTTCAAAGTTTGTAAAGAACGGCCATAAACTCGTAAAAAAGCTTCATGCTCTGACAAACATCTTTTGAAACGGATTCTGGACGTCTGGACGCCCGTTTCCCTGTCCCACAGACATTTTCAGAACGTTTACATTTCTTTTGGCAGCTTGCTCTCTAAGGGTCCATCCTCTGCTTCATTCCCGGCCTACAATGCGCTCTCAGCGACTTTTCAGCGCTAGGCCATATACCTGGTCGTCTGCCCCCTGTCTGGCGCCAAAGATATTGTGTTTTGCTCAATTCAACCACTGCACGTGCTGTCTAGAAATGTCTCCTCATCGTTCCTCAGAAAAAACGCGCTTTGTCCGCCCACCAACACCGTGCTTTTACTTCTATCGTTTAAGTCGGCACCCTGTTCCTTTGAACGCAGGTAAAGCTTACTTTATTTCTTTCCCTCGAGCACTCAAACAAGACTGTACACTGCTGCCCACCATTTCATGACAATGTATGAAGTCAAATCGCCGTAGATCGTATTCCCTACACCGAATCAGAAGTGAGAGTGCCCTGCAATCTCTCAATTATGTTTAATAACCTGTTTATGCACTGACATTTTTACTTCACATATGATGATGTACTGGACGTGATATTAATTTCATTGCTGTCATTATGCTTGTAATAACATACTTATATAAAGACATCACTATTTCCGCACAATAAAATACTGGTAGTCCTATATTGGTCTTATCTTATGCAACGAGGGTTGCCCAGAAAGTATTGGACCGCATTTTTTTCTCATATGAAAGCAATGCTACGAATGCAGAACATTACGTATGTATTATATGAAGTCTCCTGAGCGAGCACGCCAACTTTCCATCACTTCTGACAGATAGCGTAGTTGCAGGACAATTTCAAAACGGCGTCTGTAGGTGATGTTCTTTGCAAGCAACGTGCCACCATTGAATTTCTCACTCCAGAGAAAGGAACTGTTGGGAATATTCACAAACGCTTGTGCAAAGTCTATGTAGTACTGTTGTCGAGAGAAATACAGTTAGTCACTAGGCACAGAGGGTGAGGTCATCAGAAGGTGATTCGGCGGAGCTCCACGATTTGCTGCGGTCAGGGAGAACATCCATGGCTGTCACACCTGTCATATTGCAGCGAGCTGATGATGTCATTTGCTAGGACAGACGCATTATGACTCGGCAGTTCGCGCTGCATGCAAACGAAGCGTGGATGCAGTTGTCCGCACTCTTTGGTATTTAAAAGTGTGTGCAACATGGGTCCCATAGTGTCTATCGATGGATCATAAGTCGCACAAAAAAATAATTGTCTTGATTTATTGCAACGTTTTGAAGCTGAGGGGGACTCTTCTTATCCTGGACTGTAATAGGTGATGAAACCTGAACCCTGTGTTCACCATTTAGAGCCTGAAATAAAACAACAGTCGATGGAATGGCGCCATTCCCACTTCCCACAGAAGAAAAAGTTCAAAGCAACTGTTTCCGCCGGTAAGTTCACGATCACTGTGCTCTGGGACTGTGAAGATGTGATTCTCATTGATGTGATGCCAAGAGGGGATACCATTAATTTAGAAGCATATGTGAACACATTAACAAAACTCAAGACGCGCTTCTGGCGGCTTCGGTGCCACAGGAAGCCAGATGTTTTGCTGCAACACGATAATGCTCGGTTCTACCCAAGTCTGAGGACTGCTCAACACATTGCAAGACAGGGTAGGACAGTGTTACGCCATCTAACCTACAACCGTTACCTAGCCCCCTCGGAGTTCCACTTGTTTGGGCCATTAAAGGATGCCGTTCGTGTATGACATTTTGAGGACGATGAGGAGGTGATTCACACAGTGAAGCACTGGCTCCGCCATCAGGACAAGAATTGGTATCGACAGGTCATACACCGTTTTGTTTCGCGCAAGAGGAAGGCGATAGAAGGGATGGAAATTACGTGAAAAATTAGGATGTGTAGATAAAACACCATTCTTTCGTAAGTGTAATTCTCATTATGTTCAAAAAAGAATTGTTGAAGAAAAAATGCGGTGCATTACTTCCCGGGCAACCGTAGTAGTATAATATATGCATTGTCTTTTTGAACGTTTTATTCTATACTTGTTGATTCGCACGATGTATTTCTGTCAGTAATTTCAATGTGGTTACAGTTATTAGCTGCTTAGACCACCAAGCGTACATCTTTATCGGCCTGTGAGACTCAAGATTTGTTTTCCTGGTGTCCACGCTCTCCATTCTCCCTCAGTCGGGATGTAGCTATTAACATAGCATGTTATTTTAAGAGATTAGTTTTACTGATGTGACAAGCCCTTAATTGTACAGACCTTAACTTTTAAATACGGACATTTAGACCGGTGCCGACACGTCATGTGGAGATAGCTTTACTTACTGATTGCTAATGTGAAATTTGTAAATACTACTTGTCCTATGCTGGTATATATCATATCGTTTTTTGACATTCCTAATTTGTTGTAGAGAGTAGTTTCTGTTTGATATGTACCATGGGTCCATGACGTTTTGATTGGAATTTATGTTACCGCATTGTATGCTGGTTTGTCCTTCTGAGAAAGACTGGTTTAAATTCGTCGAAACCATGGTAAAGGTTTTTTGAAAACCACCATTAGTGCAACTGGTTGGCAGTCTATTACACCTGCTGCTTACAGAAATGAAACCACTAAAGTGAAAGTAACTAGTGCAACTAAAATTATTATACGATATTGCAGTGCTGTGTTGTTCAGAAGTGCGATGGAATGTCTCTTCGGACATGCCAGCATGTTGGTCGATATAACACAGACACTGAAACATTGTATTGACCCGCCGATACCAGGCAGCGACTTTCAATTAAAATGGCCTCACCTGAATGCGAATTACATAACGTGCGTGAGTGTGCAGGTTGTGACTCAGGAACGACGACATATGGAAGTTTGCGTCTGGCCGTGAGTCGTGCACGGGTAGCCAGGGTGGTTAAGGCGACTGCTTGCGTGAAGTGGAAAATACGGGTCGAGTCCCGGTCAGGCATAAATTTCCACTGTCATCACTCTATTATACAGCTGATGATTGTTCATATTCGCAATCTGTAATACAATTCATGTATAAAATTCTTGTGTATCAAAGAAAATATTGTTCGAACGAGTTTACGAGTACTTACGAATGAAATATTATTCCTTCGCACTTTATGGACTATAATCAGAACGACTATACACCTGTAAATGATGAAAGCTGGCGTTTTTTATGAGAACTCTTTTAACAAGAAGCTGATTTTTGAGGCTACTAACATGGTGTGCCTTGGCTTCAGGTTTGTGACTTCATGACAACTCTATGCTTCTGAAAGTACTGTTTGTAGTCCAACCTTCTATATAAATGAAACGAAACAAATAATTTAGTATATTTTATATAAAATAATTCATATTACATATTTTACTCACAGTTGGAGTGACATTTACAGACAATAAAATCAGAACAACAGACGTACATGACTTACAACTACTATGTGCATTGGATAGGCTCACATTGCGCTAAGTTTTTTATTACTATACTTAGTGTATGTATTAGTTATTGTTGAAATTTATTAATATTTGATTCTCGTGTATTACTGTTGTTCAAATGGTATGCTATATTCCAAAACCTTTAGCGTGAACGTTGTCGTTGAAACAATTAATAAAATATTGCTGACTGTTAAGCCGTGGTCAGATAGATTCCAGATTAAAACCCAAAGTCCCCGGGTCGGTATTGACTGATGCAAAATTTCGTCAATGCGTGCTCCCATGTAGCGGTGTGACGTCACGTGCTTTGAATATCCGAGCGCAATTTGCCGTTGTGGGTTGCCATCGTCCGCTGTTGCTATCACTCCATGGTGGAAGATGCGTACACACCTTCTTCAGCACCGGGGTCCAGATATCATTCAATTTCATGGCCTCCTCCTTCCTACTGAAATTCCTGCGGTGTTTAACAATCCCTATGGCCTCTCAGTACAGCCTTCCGTGGTATCCGCTTGCGGCTGCCAGTACTTCAAAATGAATGTGGTTGTCTCCTCGCTGCAAAACACGTTGCGCAACAGCTGATCCATCAATCTCTCCCCTGAAGTTGCCCTTGTCCTCCTCTAGTCGTTTTTTGACCGTATCCACGTACACCTCCCCACAATTATACGGAATTCTATCAATTTCCGCTTCGTCCAACGGTTTGCGAGCATCCTTGGCCAATTGTAGAAGATCTTGTATGTTCTGAGTGGGTTTCTAGATTACCGCGATGTTCCGTTTTGTCAGGATTTTCCCTATGCGGTCAGTAGCGTCCATAACGAAAAGCAGGAAAACTTTGGGTTCCACAGGCGCATGGGCATCGCTAAGATTTTTGCACGGCTTTTATAACGCTCTTCGTACCCCATCGGACGAATAACCGTTCTTGAACAGTGCATTGGTGCGGTGTTTCAGTTCCGAGTCAAGGACCTCTGGTTTGCAGATGCGTACGACCCTTCCACGATGGAATGATACAAACAGCCGACGACGATGATCGACTTTGGCCAGTTGCGTTGGGGTATTCAAAGGAGGCCCACGAGGAAGACAGGTCGCGGCGCATACGACACAGACCGCGACACTGCAGGTCATACGAGTGCAAGTAGCCGTCTCCGGTGGGGAGCGAGTAACTGTTTCAGACGAGTTTACCAGTTCTTGACTGCTCGTTTAAATGCATGTTAGCTCTCGATAGCACATGACGAAGGCCTTTAGTGAGTACCATTTCGATTACATATTGATTTCCCGTGGACCTTGCACGGAGCCGAGCGTTCGCGAAGTATGGTGGACTAGCCGACTAGTGTGACATCACAAAATCGTCGCAGGGCCCGTATTTCTCGCGGGTCCCAATATAAAGCATCTGACGTCACTTCCTTGCGTGGAAGCACGCGTAAAAATAATTTTGCGGCAGTAAGCAGCGAGTCAGGGTGTGAATCGGACACTCAGAAAAGCTACGATCCCCTTGCAAACTTCCTCCGCAAATGAGAACGAAACGTTGGGCTTTAGTGTGAAATCCATCTGACTACGGCGTAATAGCCCAGAATATTTGATTAATTGTGACATTTCCGGCCGTGAAAACATACAAATTGCCATTAATTCAAGCAAAATGGTATACTTTATATGTCGGTGACAGGAGCGAGTTCAGAATGTTGATTTGAAGCTATGTCTGTTACAGGTTCACATCAAGGGCCTGCGGCACTCGGTGCGGTTGTCGGCGCCCCTCATGATGAGCATGCAGCTGCACCAGCATCCCCTCATGAAGGCGGACGACCCAAACGTAAGTCAGCCAACATTTCTTCTGCGCACCTCTTGGCATTATCCTGAAACACATGTACACAACTTACACAGAGGTGACTAGTCATGGGATAGCTAAAAAATGGCTCTAAGCACTATAGGACTTAACATCTGAGGTCATCAGTGCCCTAGACTTAGAACTACTTAAACCTAACTAAGCTAAGGTCATCACACACATCCATGCCCGAGGCAGGATTCTAACCTGCGACCGTAGCAGCAGCGCGGTTCCTGACTGAAGCATTAGTACCGCTCGGCCTTAGCGGCCGGGCAGGACTCCAGCCACCTCCCAAAAGACAGGGAAGTGTTGGTGGCTTTGGGTAGTATTTGTGATGTGTGTTAGGTATTCTATCGCTTTGTCCGCGAACTCTTGGAGGAACGGTTCTGAATGCCATAGAGACCAGGAGCTTTCCTAGCTGAGGTTCGCTTAATAGCCCAGATGAATTCGTGTGCGCTAGCACCAAAAAATTCATTACACGAGTAACCTCCTGATCCGTTTCAAGTGTGAATACTGGGTCTGCTGGAACCAGATTCAGTGTGAATGACGCTGCTTGTTTTCTGGCCCCGAGCTCTGCCTTCTCCACTGCGGAGTATGCGAGGTTTTGATATTGCTGTGTGGTTTAAATGTCTGTATTTTCCCCCCTCTAATACCCTGGAGCCTGTTAATGTGCAGTTTATATAATGGGTGCCTTGGCGCACTGTCAGTATCTCCTGAGACGGTTTGCCATTGATATAAGGCTCACGATTTACTGGGACAGTGTCGTTGAGTGGTGCTGTGGTACGAGAACCAGAATGGTGTCAGTCATTGGGACTTAGACATCAGTGGTGAGTGCTTCGATAACTACATCAACTACGACTACGATCACCTAGCGTTTCCTTGAGCAGAGCCCACTTGACATGGTTTGTGGTTCTATGTTCTGTAGTGTCTCTTCCGGATGCAGTATAACTGGCAGCTGGTCTGAGGCCAGATCATTTTCAACTTGAACATTGAGTGTATTGAGTGTGCTTATGATACCCTTATGAGGCCTATATCTATCACATCTGTGTGGGCCTGAGTGTGAGTACACCCAGCCCTAGTATGATGCTGTTTCGGCCTAATGAGTGTTCGTAAAGTTTTTTGCCGTTGGATCTACCTATTTGTATTCGTGTTCCAGTCTGGCTGTTTCACACTAATATCTCCAGTAGCGATTACTCGATGTGGTATGTTGAGTACCGTGCTGATATCGCAAGTTACGATATTGTTTGGCGGGTTATACAGCGATAACAGTGCAGTGTAGGCTTTGTTAAACTTTACCCTAATGGCTGTGGCCTCCATCCTTTCGAGTTCATGGAGCTCTATGTTCGTGCGTTCTATATCTCTGTGTAATGATTGCTGTCCCACCTTCCGCTCTTCCGTCCTGTCGCCTAGTCCCTTGCTACGAAAGGCACAGTAAGCATAGTGGTATCTGTTGTTTGAGTAGTGCCTCATTCATAAGAGAATGATTGGGATGCCATTCCACTCCACGAACGCACCTAATTCAGTCCTCTGTTTGGTGTTCCAAACAGGGTTTCTGTCAGAGTTCAGTTGTTTGTGTAAGGTGGCTGACGTGCTGTATTGTCCATGAAAGGGTGTAGGAAGTGCAGAGAGTGAAGTCTGTACGACAGTCATGTGCTGGCAGGGTGCAGCAGGCATGAGCTGTGTGCAAAGTGTGGTGGCGAGAGTTAAGGCTCTCGTGAGGATCTTAAACAATGTGTGACTGGAGAATAGCCTATCCAATAAGCCACCAATTGTTAGAATATATTGTTGGCATTGGTCGCTCTGTTGTTGGGAAGGTTTTTGGCAGCTGGTTCTGGTGTTTGCGTGGTGCATGGACCAGCTTGTGTGTTGGTGTGGTGTGTGTCTCTTCTTATGGTGCATGTGTTGCTGCTGTGGAGGTGGGGGGATGGGGGGAAGTGTGGATCAGCGTTTTGCTGTTTGACTGTGTGCCTGTGTTTCATTGGCCTGTTGTTGGCGTGTTTGTTGTGGGGCGGTGGAGTTCCCTCTTCTGCTTTGGAGTTCTTCCTTCTCCTCCACTGAGTTTCAGATTGCCTGTGGGTGTTATCTGCTGTGGTTGCGTGAGTGTGGCAGTATACAATTTCGCAGGGTGGGCTTGTGTTGCCCTCTGGTTCCTCTGTTGCAACTGGTGCAGGTGCAGTCGATTGTGTTGTCTGTGTCGACTGTGTGTTGTTGAGGGTGCTGCTTGTGTGCGTGTGACGGGCGCTGAGGGTCCTCTGCCCTCGCCTCGCCACTGACGTCAGCTATTACATCAGTGAAGGAGACCTCGCTTCTTATTCGAGCAGATAGTTGGCGAACCAACTCGAGAGGGTAACGTCTTAGACCTCCTGGCAACGAACAGACCTGAACTTACCGAATCAGTTAACGTGGAGGAAGGTATCGGTGATCATAAGGCCGTGACAGCATCTATGACGATGGGTCCTACAAGGAATGTTAAGAAAGGTAGGAAGATATATTTGCTCAGCAAGGCTGACAGGATACAAATTTCAGAATATCTCAGCAGTCAGCATAAAATATTCAGTGGTGAGGACGAATATGTAGAGAACAAATGGAAAAAATTCAAAGGCATCATTCAATATGCCCTAGACAAGTATGTTCCAAGTAAGGTTTTCAGGGATGGGAAAGATCCACCCTGGTTTAATAACTGTGTTAGAAAAGCACTACGTAAACAAATAGCACTTCATCTCAGATTCAAGAGAAGTAAAAATCTAGCTGACAAAGAAAAAGCTGAACGAAGCGAAAATGAACGTAAGGAGGGCAATGACAGAAGCGTTCAATGATTTTGGAAGTAAAACGTTTTCAACCGACCTGAGTAAAGCCCCTGAAAGATTTTGGTCGTACACAAAATCAGTAAGTGGGTCAAAATCATATATACATTCTCTCAGCGACCACACCGGCACCGAAACGAAAGATAACAGACAGAAGACCGAAATACTGAATTCGGTCTTCCGAAGTTGTTTCACCGCCGAAGATCGTAACACTGTCCCTCCTTTCAATCATCACGCGAACGTCGAAATGGCAGATATTGAGATAACCGATCGCGGAATTGAAAAGCAGCTACAATAGCTTAGTAGTGGAAAGGTTCAGGACCAGATGAGATACCTTAAGATTCTATAAAGATTATGCGAAAGAACTTGCACCCCTTCTAGCAGTAATTTATCGTAGATCGCTTGAGCAACGAAAGGTACCTAATGAGTGGAGAAAACCGCAGGTCATTCCTGTTTTTAAGAAAGGCCATAAGACAGATCCACACAATCAGAGACTTATATCTTTGATGTCAATCTGTTGTAGAACTATGGAACATGTTTTGTGCTCAAGAATTACGACGTTTTTGGAAAATGACCATCTCCTCTATAAAAATCGACATGGATTCCGCAAACAGAGATTCTGCGAAACTCAGCTCGCTCTGTTCCTCCATGAGATCCACAGCGCAGTGGACAACGGCGCTCAGGTTGATGCCGTGTTCCTTGATTTCAGTATGGCATTTGATACCGTCCCGCATTGCCGTTTAATAAAAAAATACGAGCTTACGGGGTATCGGAGCAGACCTGCGACTGGATTCATGACTTTCTTGCAGATAGAACTCAACACGTCGCTCTTAACGGAACTAAATCGACAGATGTAAAGGTAATATCCGGAGTACCACAGGGAAGTGTGGTAGGACTGTTGTTGTTCACAGTATATATAAATGACGTAGTAGAAAGCGTCGGATGCTCTTTAAATCTATTCTCAGATGATGCAGTTGTTTATACCAAAGTAGCAACGCCAGAAGATAGTAAGAATTTGCATAACGACCTGCAGAGAATTGATGAATGGTGCAGACTCTGCCAGTTGACCCTGAACGTAAATAAATATAACATATCGCGCATACATAGGAAAAGAAATCCACTACTGTACAGCTACACTATTTATGAGAAACAGCTGGAGACAGCGTCTGCCGTAAAATATCTAGGCGTAACCATCCAGAGCGACCTTAAGTGGAATGACCATATAAAACAGATAGCGGGAAAAGCAGACACAAGACTCAGATTCATCGGAAGAATCTTAAGGAAATGTAACTCATCCACGAAAGAAGTGGCTTCTAAGGCACTTGTACGCCCGATTCTTGAGTATTGTTCATCTATCTGGAATCCCTACCAGGTAGGACTGATAGACGAGACAGAGAAGATGCAACGAAGAGCAGCGCGTTTCGTGACGGGATCGTTTAGCTGGCGAGAGAGCGTTACGGACATGCTAAACAAACTGCAGTGGCAGACGTTACAAGAGAGGCGTTGTGCACCACAGAGAGATTTACTATTGAAATTTCGGGACAGCACTTTTCAGGAGGAGTCAGACAACATATTACTTCCCCCCACATACATCTCGCGTATTACCTCGAGGAAAAAAATTCGAGAAATTAGAGCCAAAACAGAGGATTACCGACAATCATTCTTTCCAAGCACTATTCGCGAATGGAACAGGGTTGGAGGGAGCATATAGTGGTACCGAAAGTACCCTCCGCGACACCCCATTACGTGGCTTGCGGAGTATGATGTAGATGGTATGATGTAGATGCAGATGTAGATTGGGGAGGGGGTTCCGGACCTGTTATGACTATTAGTTGATTGTTTTCGACGTTTCGCATCTCAGTGCCTCTTTGTACGCTGTTTACCCTCTGTAGTTGGCTACATGAGTATATCACTCTGGTGCACTTGCCTCTGCCTGTGTTTATTCCCCCAGGGGCTCAGCATTTGGTTGCTGGGCATGGGCTTGGCGACCTTGGTTCCCTGAGCTGAGAGCTGGTAAGCACCATCAGCCCTCTGTTACTGTAAGCTCCGGGCATGCTTCAGTGACTGCCATGTGGTGCAGCAGTTTTGGAGGACAGGGGCCTTGGATTCACGGCCTGGACTGCGAGGAAGGTACACATGAAAACAAAAAGACCCTCAACCTCAAAGTGTGCTACGTGTTGATGAGGTGAATGGCTGTTGAGGTATATCAGTCTCTAGCGGGTAACCATGGGGCACCTGCTCCCCCCCCCCCCCCCCCCCCCGCCCATTCCCGTAGTTGTATAAGGCTTGCTCAGGCATGCAGGGCTCTACCTGCGTCGTCAGTTGTTTCCCTAGCATCTCATGGGATCCCTACGGAACGGTCTCACCAAACTACTACTCTTGAGAGGACGGGTGTACCATCAGGTAGTACATACACCCACTCATCAAAGAGAGCTCAGTTCGTCAGTATTCCCCAAAAAGTAATCTCAGAATCATAGTAATAAGACATTAGTGTGCCGTAACACTTTCATTGTAATCAAGAGAACAGGGGGAACGTTTGAGAAGGTCTCGCCTTTCTACATTCACAAGGCGTTGGAAGGTATTTCTGGGTCTCTAAGAAGTGTCAAACGACTTTGTAATGGAACGCTTCTAGCTGATACTGCTAATTCAAACCAAATATCTAAGCTTCTTGGATGTAAGGCCTTAGATAACTACCCAGTCGAGACTGAGTTGCATAACATCCTTAACTTTAGTAAGGGTGTGGTCGCCTGCTCCAATATAATGGAGGTGGACCCCATCGAGTTACGTGAAGAATGGAAAAATATGAGCGTCACAGAAGTGCAGAACTATATGAGGAGAGTCAATGCCAAATTGGAAAAATCGGCAACATTTATTGTAGCGTTTAGTACTCCGGAATCATCTGAACATATTCGTGCACACTCCAGAATTATCAGAGCATATCCTTGCAGACTATATCTGTCTTAAGGTTCACCTGTTCGTTCCTAACCCAATGTGATGCTTCAAATGTCAAAGAATTGGCCATACCACATGGAATGTAATGGGAGGGCTACGTATGGCAATAGTGGAGGCTCAGTACACGAATCAAGCAATTCTTCTACACTTCATCTGAAATGTGTAAACTGGTCTGGGTATCACCCAGTGTGGAGCAGAAAGTGTGCAGTTTACAACGACAAAAGGAAAATACGGGAGCTGAAAGTCAAGAGACGCGTACCCTATGGTGAAGCTGAAAAATCTTTCAAAGATATGGAACCTCCGGTTTTTACTACGCCCATCGCCAGGTGTAATGCCTCCACACAAACTCAGACCACAGATTCAAGTACAAGCACATGCACTTGTCGGTGTACCTGTGGGGGAAACGCTAGACTTGAAACCAGAGTCATTCAGAAGCCATCGGCAATGGGCTTACCACCTAAGCCACACGTCACTGCCCACCAGAAAGTGGTAATTAAACCTTCGGATCGGTGAGCTCATTCTGATGGGGACTATGCTCTTGAGGATATGGACTTCCAACTGGGGAACCAGAGAGCCAGGAACCGGCTAATATCCCCCATGACCACCCCAGTAAATCACCGCCTCTGAGGGAGAAAGAAAACAACCACTGTTAAACAATGGCTTCCACGGGACTTATGTGTTGCAGTAGAATTTAAATGGATATCGCTCATAGTTGGAACAATTGTAGCTTCTGGTCCAAGAGAAGCCCTTCTGCATCTGCTTGTAAGAAACGCATCTTAAAGCCGCTGACACATCTGCATTACAGAGTTACCACCCTTACAGGAAGGACGATATTACTGGAAACAAGTCTGAAGGTGGAATGACTGCATCCATTGATGACAGATGCCGCTCCTCTCCTGTCCCTCTTACCACGACTATACAAGCAATACCCATGAAAGTTCCAACACCCTTTAATATCACAGTGTGTTCTTATTATCTTCCACCTAATGATGCTTTGAATGCAGATGCATTGACAGAAATCTTCCGGGCACTCCCGCCCCCATTTCTCATTGTGAGGGACTTCAATGCACACAATGTGCTGTCGGGCTCGGCTACCACTTGCTCCAGCGGTCGGATGATCAAGCCACTCGTCCTTCTGAGAATATCTGCCTTCTGAATGTGGGTCAGATGACATACTTCTCCACAGCTACAGTGTCTTTTTCAGCCATTGACCTTTGTTTTTGTTCCCCAGCTGTGGCAGACTCACTTCAGTGGGAAGTGGTTACAGATTTACATTCTAGTGACTACTTCCCAGTGTGGACCCGTCTACGACTAGGACAGTGGCTGACAGGAGACTACAAAGATGAATGATACAAAGAGCAAATTGGTTGCAGTACAGTCGACGGGCCACTTTTGAACAAAAGGATTGTGCACAGGAGATGGTGGCCCATATCAATTGTGAGATCCAATGGGCTACCGCAAGGTTCATCCCTCAGTCTAGTAACCACTTCAGACGATGGCTTGTACCTTGTTGGAATGACGACTGTCGACTGGCAATAAAGGCCAGACAAACAGCTCTGCAGAACTTCAAATACTGAACAACTACAGAAAACCTTCATGCCTTCAGATCTGCGACAGCACATGTGAGGCGAGTGATAAAAGAAAGGAAGAGGGTTCCTTGGAAGGAATTTATGACTTCCATTAATCGGTCCACTCCCACTGCACAAATTTGGGACTCAATAAGACTGATTTCAGGCAAGGGCAGCACACCTCAGGTTCCTGCTGAACACTTTTTTACTGTCACTACGTCATCTAGACAATCTCCTACTTTTCAGGTGTTCCGTAGGACTGCTGAGATGAGGAAGCTCAATTTCTTCTCGCGTAATGAGGAAGTCTACAACCTTCTGTTCTCAATGTGAAAACTGGAATCAGCTTTGTCTGTGGCCAGAGACACTGCTCCAGGACCTGTTAAGATCCATTATGCCTTGCTTCGTCATCTGTACCCTGAAGTGAAAGGACAACTTCTCTCTTGTTTCAGTCAGATCTGGTTTGATGAAGAGTATCTCAAGACTTGGAAGGAGGCAATATTAATTCCATTCTGGAAATCAGGCAAGGACCATAGCGCACCTAACAGTTACTGGAGTGTAGCCCTAACTAGTTGTTTGGGGAAGACTCTTGAATGCACGGTCAACTGTCATCTCGTCTGGCTGCTTGAATCCTGAGGTCACCTGAGCTGCTCCCTCTGTGGTTTCAGACGCTACTGTTCCACACTTGAAAACTTAATTCTACTGGAGATGGCGATGCAGGAAACCTTCTTACGCTGAAACCAGTTGGCTTGTGTGTTTGTTGACTTCGAAAAAGCATACGACACTACTTGGAGGTACAACATCCTTCACCAATTTCATGAATAGGAACTACGTGGACACTTCTTATCCAATCCTTTCTAAAGGACCAGCGTTTTCGACATCGCATTGGCGATACCTTGTCTGACTGCTATGTTCAAGAGAGTGTGGTTCCCCAATGCAGTGTCCTTAGTATGACATTGTTTGCCATTGCTATCAGTGGCATTTCCTCTGCAGTCAGGACCCCTGTCAAATACTCTTTGTCTGTGGATGACTTTGCAATCTTCTACTCTTCCACTGATCTTACGACGACGACGAGGAGGCAGCTACAGCTGACCATTAAGAGGCTGGAAACCTGGGCCAGGACAACTGGTTTTCGGTTCTAACCAGAGAAGACTACATGTGTCACTTTTAATCTTGCTCATCGACGTTTCAACCTAGCAGTGTTCATAATGGGGGACAATATATTACGTTTTCAAGAAACTGTGCGCTTTTTGGTTTATTATGTGACTCGAAGTTAATTTGGCTCACACAGTTGAAGGACCTACGAACAAAGAGCTTTAAGTCATTGAATATTCTGAAATACGTTAGCGGAAAAACATGGGAAGCCGACAGTTCCGCCTTCTGCAGTTTTGTAGGGCACTGTTTGATCACGTTTACATTATGGCAGCGTGGTATACGGATCAGCCCGTACTTACTACCGCATGATGTTAGACGCTGTCCATCAAGAGGGCATTCGTATATCGACTGGAGTCTTTCGTACCAGCCCAGTTCCGAGTTTATGTGCAGAGGCTGGTGAATCACCACTCTGGATTTGGCGACATATCCTTGTGGCTCGACAGGCACTGAAAATCTCAGTGTCACCTCAGTCATTGGCATTTAGTGCAGTAGTCCAACCCACCTCTGAACGGCTGTTCAGCGATCAGCCTCTTTCAACCAAGCCATTTGGGATACGTGATACAGACTGTTTCTAGGATCTGGAGCTATCAGACATCCAAATACACAGCCAGGGATGGAACACGTTGTTGCCTTGATATCTCCAGAGGCCCAAAGTGATTGTAAGCTTGACACAGTACAAGAAAACGTGTACTCCAGATTATATTTTTACAACTTTATTTTCGTCCGTTTTAAGTGTGTACCACAATTTTATCGTTGTTTATGCAGATGGATCCCAGCAAGAGAAAATCCTCAACTGTTGTGCTGTTTTCCCCGACAGGGTTCTTAAAATCCATCTTCCAGAGCAATTTACAAATTATGTTGCGGAATTATATGGGATTCTGATGGCACTGGAGAGGATTGACAGACATCACGATACAAGGTTTCTTGAATGTTTCAACTGGCTTAGTGCACTACAAGTACTTCATCAAATATATCCAGTACACCAGTTGATTCAACTCATCCATGCGTCCTTTCAGAGGCTCCAAAACTGTGGCAAGTAGATGATCAAAAGATCATCATACCTGGCCACATCGGCATACAGGGAAACGATATGGCCGACAGAGCCCCCAAGAAAGCATGTCGGGATGGTGCTGTCCATCAATTTCCGATCCCATTGCATGCCATCATCTCATTTTTTCACAGACGCATCATGTACCAGTGGGAGACTGAATAGTGACAGGTGACAGAAAACAAACTGTGGTCTCTCAAATCGACCACACAGGCATGGCGGACTTCATGTCACCCTCACTGCTGGAAGGAAGTTCCGCTTACCAGAGTGCACATCAGACGTAGGCCTTTAACACATGGCTTCCTCCTCCGGCGAAAGAACACCTATCTGTGAAGGTTTATAAAATAAATAAAATAAAAAATATTATTTAAATATTAAGTTTTCTATCTGTATGATGGTGATTGTGATTGTAATTGTAATAAATATTTGCTTATCTGGAACGTGGACGTTTAATTATTCGGTATCAGACGCTTGACAATGGCTTTCTCGTAAAGGCAATGTTACTCGTAGTTGACCGTGAAATAAAACTGAAATAATCGGACTTCGTAAATAAATCGTTTCCAAAGACTGCTGCGGTAGGTGCGGACTCATAATCTAAATCTCAATATTTCAATAATTTGCCAGCCATGCCAATACGTCGTACAGAGGTGATTGTCTACTAAACATAAAAAAGTTACACAGTTAGTTAAATCAGATATATTCAATGAATAAGCCTACAGTTCATAATCCTACTTACTTTTATAAATATAAATTCTTTACAGAATCGAGTGCCTAGTCTGGTTGCAACTCGCAGTATTCTTCTATAACATGAAATATGGCGGTGTGCCAGACAATAGAATAAAATACGTGCTTCTCGCACCACTTCTACCAGAGCTCTCTCTTTCTTAATCAAACATAAGAGTAACGTAATTGTGCTTTTGTTTTATCAGCGACACAGCGCTGCAGTTGTGTGCCATAGGCTTTATTTATTTGTCACTGATTATTTATTTAATTAATATTTCGCGTTTCCGAGGAAACTCACGCTCGGCATGCAAATGTGCCTTTATATTGCCCCCTGAATTGCGAGGCGAAAGGACACACCTGCAGGCGAGCAATTCACCTAAAGGCACAAGAAAATCTAAGTTATCTACAACTATTTACATGACTTACATTATACACATTATATACAAAATTTGAATGACGCGGGTGCGCCGTAAAAGTTCTTATGTTGGCAGATAGAGTGCGCGCATGCGCAGAAGCGTCTGTGTGACTCCGGCACTGCCGTTATATCGTACAGTTAGATCACGCGGCACAGTATTGCAGTTCATATTGTTCGTGTGCGCGCGTTTCTCAGTCGTTGCACAAAGAAAATATTCAACCAAGATTACATATGAAGACTACATTCTATGACAGGTAACTTAGTTTTAAATTTACAATATTTGTTATAACACAATACAACTTAGATTGTTGAATGTTCTTAGTTACATAGTATTGTTTTGAAATACTTCAAAGAAAAATGTCCGTATGTTTCAGGTGCGTTGACCTATACACATCGTGTCGTTATTACAGTTCATATTCATCTGCTGCACAATAATTTTTTTTTTTTTACACGTTAGTATCGTCGTGGTAAAGTTTTTTTGATCACAGTAACATCGTTGTATAACAACGTGATTAATACATAAGCGTGTCCGTTTCCCATTTCCATTATAGTCGTTGTGATGCAGTTCGTTGTGACTAAAGGCATTGCTCATTACAGATCAGACGTGACCCGTCGAGTAATTGGTCCACGTGCAGTTCGTTTTTTTTTTTTTTTTTTTTTTTTTTTTTTTACATTCCGTGGAAGCTTGGTTGCAGAACCTCGGACGGCACATAGCTGGCGTCGATCCTTGGACAGTCCAGGTAAGAGTGTCCGTCACATTTCGAGAACATTTCATTCCCTGAAGTTCCAACCAAAATTCTTCCACCCGTCGTGTTGTTTTCTGGACAGGCACTTTAATCCAGTTAACATCTTGAAGTTAGGTACTGTAGTAATGTCACTAGACGATGCACGAATTATGCCCTTCACATTTTCAGTTTTTTGCTGAATATAGCTCACCTAAATGTTCGTAGTTATTAATCAAAGAAATCATTCATCGCGTTTACATAGATACGCTGCATAATGAAAGGCATTAACCGTTTCTTTCACATAGGTTTCTGCGTAGTTGCAGAGTTAGTAATGTTCGTTAATGTCCGTGAACAGAGGTTCACTATGCAATGTCTTTTTGGCACTCGTTTTGTTCAAATTTTTTACATAGTAACAGTTACATGATACATCAGTTAAAAAAAATAAGTAATTATACATACACACGTCACATATTTTCTTAGCATAAACATAATACAGTTGCACATAAACATGTTTGCATCATCATTACATAGCTATAGGTTATTACATTGTGTCACGTGATGTCATCTGAAATTAAGATAGGTTAGACACAACATTCATTACATCAGTAGGCAAGACCAGGCGTTTTCACTACTCAATAAATATTCAAAATAGTAAGAGAGAAAAAATGTTCGATTCCTCGCGTTTTGTTCGTGTGTGTAGAGTGTCTGTGTGGCCTTGACTACTGATAGATGCTTTTCGTGTTGAGAGATGTGCGTCTAATCTATTTCTCAAAGTAAAAGATCGCTTCACAGATGACGTCTGTCGGTTCGTCAGGTGTCATACCAAGTCAGTGGTACCTACAATAACAAATGTTCCGTGAAAAATTAATATATCATTCACTGCTACGTAATCATAAATTTTATTTTGATATTCCGTCTTCCAGGTGGTGGCGCGCGCTGAAAGAAGAGTTCTTCTGCCTTCAACTGCGACTCTGGAACCGCTGAAATGAAAATTTCTACACCACTTATTATCTGTGTTGTAACAACAGAGTTTTTCGAGTTGCTTAGCAATATTTTGATGGGTATGACTTTGACATTATTCAGCATGAAATGCTCTAAGATCTCGGTGTGCGTATTTTTCTAAAATTCTTTGAAGTGTGTCAACGTGTTCCTTCCAAGACTGTGTAGCTATCAGTATATCATCTACATAGTGTGTGACTGTCTCAACTAAATCGTCGCCAAGCACGGTATCCAGGGCTGTAATGAATACCCCAGAGCTGACGTTCAGTCCGAAAGGTAGAACACAAAACTGATAGGCTCGCCCCCCGAACATAAATGCAGTATATTTCCGTGAATCAGGAGTGATACCCACCTGCCAAAACGAATTAGCGAGATCTATTGTGGAAAAATATTTTGCATCTAGAAATTTCTGTAATTGCTCTTCTAAATTTTCAGGTTTTGTGTGAACTGGTAAAATTATTTCATTAATTGCTCGTGTGTCTAACACTAACCTAATGCTTCCATTTGATTTTTTGACAACAAGTAGAGGACTACAATAGGGTGAGGTGGATGGTTCAATGACCTTCCAGTCTAACATTTGTTTTAATTCTTGCCACACAGCAGGTCGTTGAGATAACGGTACGTTATATGTCTTGTGGTAGAAGATTTTGTGAGGCTTAACTTCAATCTTGTACACATACGTGTTGATAACACCTAATCGTTTGGTAAAAACTTGTAAATATTTGGATAACACTTCCTGTAGTTTTATACGTTCATGTACACTGAGAGCTGTAGCTTCACTTATCTTATGATCAAGCAATGTTTTCAAGTCCATTAGCTCTGTGTCAGATGAGTGTGTTTGCATATCTTGAATGTCATTGTCAAGTACTAACTGAACCTTGTACCCTGTACAGTGTTTGTCATGCTTTAGAGTTCTCCTGTCCAAATCAATAATAATTACACTGCCTTTATCATTTAAAATACATTTACCTTTGGAGAAGTCTATAATAGAGTCCTCCTCGCTCATAATATCTATTCCTAATATGCAATTTGTCACAAGGTTTTGTACAACCAGGAATGGCCATTGTACGGTTCCATTACCTATTTTAATGTTTACAAAAACTTGCTTCGTAACCCTACATGACTTATTACCTAGTGCAGTAGTTATTTTACAGTTTTGGGCAGGAAACTCAGGCACAGGTTCCAATTCACACATCTTTTTATAGAAATTAAAAGACAAAACGCTCACAGCTGCACCTGTATCTAGGATAATAGTAGTTGGAATCCCACCTACTACACCAGTAGTAGATGCTAAAACAATTTCATTTGTGTTTGAACGACATTGTGTACTGTCTTGTAAAAGTTCATCTGATATATTCTCATTGTGGTTGTATCTTATAAATAAAACAGGTAATTTTTGTTTAGAATTATTCGACATATCATTATTCTGTTGTTCAAGTGTGGTGTCAAATAACTGATTAACATTGCAGTCGCCCCGCAAGAATTCTTCAGCCACGACCTGGGGCATAGAAGTGACTGTTTCTAGTTTGTCGGATTAGCATTTGTACTAGGTACTGACACAGATTGAGGTTGTGCATCAGGTGTCATTTCTATTATATTCACATTCGGATATTGCCTATTATGATCTCCAAACTTTTGCGGTTGTTGTTGCTGTTGCGCATTATAACTTACCTGTCGGTCGTAAGGTATGCTCCAATTTTGTCCTGGTGGCTGCTGTGGTAAAGCAGAGTTTGAATGGAAGTACTGATCGTTACGAGTCCAACCTTGATGCTGTCTTGGCTCGTAGTTATTATTATTTCTATTTCTGTTTGTGTTTTTGTTGTTGCCTTTGTATCCGTTGTTACCGTTGTAGTTATTACCGCGGTGCCTTTTGTATGGATTGCCGCATGAAGTGTTATTATTGTTGTAACTATTGTTTGTATTGGAATACGCGTGTTGATTTTGATTTTCGTATTGAGACGGCATGTGAGTTTGCTGTTTTTGCTGTACCGCGTATCCAACTGTGGGCGCGCCAGAATTGAGTTGGCAAGCCTGCATGTTTTGCATACCACTATTGTAAACATTGTGGCTGCTGTTTTGCCGCGCGAAGCGCTGATCTTCAAGTAACATGTCAACCGAATCTAAGGCTGTTAAAAAATAATCTGAATCGTCATCCGGGATATGTAGGAGTTTTTCTTTAATGTTGAAAGGCAATTTGGCCTTCAACGCACGGAGTATATCACGCGTTGCGACTGGTTCGTCTAAAAAGTGTCCCATGTTCAAGTATTTTTCAAAATATCTGCGTAAGTTGCCATTTTTACTGTTAAAAGTTTCAGGTTCTAAAATTTGTCTTCTGAGTCGCTCCTGGACGGATTGCGACCAGAATTTGTTCAGAAAAGCACGCTCAAACTCACTGTACGTGGTACATACGTCAGCTTGACTGTATGCCCAGACAGCTGCATCGCCTTGGATGTAACCGACAATATATGAAATCTTTTTCCGGTCACTCCAAGTGCGTGGAAATGTGTTACTAAAAGATTTAAGAAAAATCACCGGATGAATGGTTCGTTTTTCTGGGATAAAAATCTGAAATTGCCTGTGTTTCATTAAGCTTTCTTCTTCCTTCGTATTGTGATATGGATTTATTCCACTGTAATTACTGGTATGTTCAGCTGGCGAGTAATTACGATAATGTTGCTGTGGTTTACCATGATAATAGCTTGTGTTTGTGTTTGCACATCGTGGTATGTGTTGTAGTCGTGGTGTGTTTTGTTCTTGTGTGTTTGTCGTGTGCGGTATGTGTGTGTCATACTCGAATGTATATTGGTTCCTGAACTGTGCATTTTGACTGATATTTTCGTTACATTCAGACTGTGGTCGATCGGTGAATTGTCTCATGGGTGCAGTGACGGATTGTACTGCGTCACTGATCAGCTGTTTGTTATTAGTAATGTATTGCGCTACGGAGTCGTGCACAATTGTTGGTAAATTTTCACGTAAGCATCTATCAAAATGTTTGTCTTTGTTCACTACCCAATCATGAAATTCTTTATTAATATTTTGAAAATGAGCTGTGGCATCAGATTGTAAGATGTCAGTCAGGTGTTGTTCAACATTGTCAAATTTATTCTGTACGTCAGTAATTCGTTTTTCAAGGTTGTCATGTACTGAAGGATATGTTTGAATTTGTTCAGTAAGAACTTCACACGTGACATTAAGGTTTTTTACTTGTGTCTGTAAAAGTGCTACGTCAGTTGTAGTCTTTTCTTGTCTCGTATTAAGCTGGGAAAATTTAGTACTGAGTTCAGTCATCTGTTTGGTCAGTGTGGCCTCTATAAGTTCCACACGTTTACATAAAGTGTCATTACCTGTCTTGAGTGCTATGAGGTCAGATTTAATTGCGTCATTTTGTGTCTGTAAGGTTGCCATGTTTTCGGCGTTTTGTTTCATTAGCATTTGTAACATGTCGCCAATGTTTACTGTTTGCAAGGTCTGTGCCCCCGTCGCGTCATTAGACGTGACGTCATGCATCAACATGGGCTCTGACTGAGACTTTGAAATTTTTGTAGTGGACGGCCTATTGCCAAAATTTCCGTCAACACTTGCGTCAATGTTTGATAAATCGTCACTACCGGTTGCTGTCGTAAAGTCATTTTCTAACATTTGTCTCTCGTCCGAGTCGGATTGCGTCTGAATAGTACGTCTTTGCTGTTCCATTTTTGCGTATCGATTTCTAGTTATTACCATGCCACACGTGATATATGTTTCAAGAAAATATTTGACACTGATTTTAAAATAAAATGCAGTTGAGCATGAATCGCTCGTAGCAACAATGGCTGTCTGTTAATTTAAAAATATAAACTGAATTTGAGATTATTGGTAATGACTGCTGTCCATGTTACTACGTATCGTACAGAAGTCGGCCATATTGTACACTCGTGTATTGGTATTGTTGCATACGTTATTGTTTAAGGAAAAGTACTGAGAATGAAATTTATCACTGAAAACTGTTATGCACGAAAGAAACACTACAGAATCTACTGAAAAGCTAATACACTGAATTATACGTCTGGTCAAGCCTGCTAATGCAAAGATGCTGCGTCTTACCTTATTTTGCTGGAAGTTTCATTGCGTCTTCCCGCAAAATTTTAGAATTGGAAAATATCTTCAGATTTTTTTGTTATCTCTCACACATTCACGTCCAGGTCCAGAAAGTTGATTTTTCACATGAAACAAAGAGAACAATGTAACAAATGACAAAATAACAAGTCCTGTCACGGTCGCCAATATAAAATAAATAAAATAAAAAATATTATTTAAATATTAATTTTTCTATCTGTATGATGGTGATTGTGATTGTAATTGTAATAAATATTTGCTTATCTGGAACGTGGACGTTTAATTATTCGGTATCAGACGCTTGACAATG